>NW_027675456.1:0-310000 GCF_965601325.2 Salmo salar
GAAGGGCCCTGTGACGTCCGCAACTTCTTCGGACCCAGGGACTCCTGCCACAAAGACGGGATATCCTTCCTTGGTGAATGTTCCTTTCGGGTCTCTGACTACCTTTCTGTGTGTGTTACCTCTGCCTATCACGTACATCCTCCCGAGAGTGTCCTCAACCAAGGCAGTGTGCACGTAGTCCAGAAAGGCAGGCACCTGGGAGCCAGCCCTCTTAAACATGTCACCCACAGCCGTCCGGGCATTACAGGCAAAGCTCTCGAGGAGTTTGATGTCAGTGTCCCCGGACCGGGGTGTATCTGTTCTGTGCACGACTACATCAGACACGTCCCTTTCGGGAATGTCCCGGGGACCGTATCCAACTGAGACCATGACACCGTAGACAACGGGGCAGCTGTGCTGGTAGAACGTAGACACACAGTTGTTTACAATGGCAATCTGTTGCCTGCCGTGGCCAGATATGAGAGGCCCGCAGGGACGAGGAGCAGTTCCGTAGAAGGAGTTGGCTAGGACTTTACACTCTCCCTCCTGCAGCTTGTAGTAGACCCGATCGGCCTCGCTGATGTCAGGGTTCTTGAGTTTCCTCTTGAACTCAGCTCGCTGGTTGCGATAGTACTCTACCGAGGAAGAGAATATGCCCGGGGCACGGATAAAGCAGCCTTGGGTCTGGTCGTACTTGAGAATGAGCGATGCGTACTGGAACCCCTCAGCCTCCCAGTTGTAACACACCCAACCTGATAGATCGTGGGGAAAGTCAACGGGAGGCCAGGGGATAGTGGTCTCAGGTGAGATGTTGAGAGCGCACATGATCGAGGGGTACATACTGGAGAAGTCAAACGACAGCTCCAGGCCCATGCCGGGACCCTGAGTAGTGTAGGCCAGTGAGTGGGTCACACACCGATCCTCCCTTCCACATGACACTGTCACCATTGTCTGAGGCGAGATTAGGATCCCATCGCAGGCGGCTGTTCAATTCCATGCCCAGGGGTCCCGCTTTCACTCTGAGGGTATCGAGTGTAAACTTGAGCTGGGGGATCTGAACCGAGTGAATGCTCTGCACAAAGCCGCAAAAGTTATCCCCTCTTCCGTGTACCACCACGTCTATGTTGAGAGTGGCCCTACATCGATGAAACAGAGCTGATACTGGGTTGAGAACTTTAGCCAGCCTGGCGCACAGCTGTGAGTCGACCAAGTTGTAGAGGAGCACAGCAAATAGACTCCTACCTCCGAGTCTGATCATCTCGTCCATGCTAGAGTAACCCACGTCTGCTAGCTTGCAAAGCTTTCTGGTGTCCTTTGGGGCCTTTCTGTGTAGCTTCCTGACCTTGGAGATGACAAAGGGTGCCACGTCGTTCAACTTCATGCTGGTACACGCAAACTTTATATCTCTGGTCCCCGCCATCCTGTACAGATCTATGATGTTCATACCGCAGCTGTTCATCTTGAAGTGGCCCAGCTTGGCCTTCTCTTTGTTGAACGTTTGGATGTGCACAGATATCAGGTGGAGCTTGTACTCGGTCAAGGTTCCGTTGAGCAACACAGAGCCTACGTTCTTCAGCATCTCCTTGTACATATCAAGGTAACGTACGTTTTCAAACTGGAAGAACGGTACCATGTCATGGGCCAGGGCCTTGGTGACAAAGAGGCCGTACCAGGCTCGCAGTAGCGAGGTTCCTCGTTCCTGGGTAACGGAGTCTCGGAACTTGGTGTAATTCGATTGAGTGTAAAAATGCACACGCTGCTCGATCACTCTCACATCGAATTCGGCGTTGAACACGTACAGCAGTTCTATGCCGTACTTGTACAACAGTTTGATCGTCTTCTCCAGGACTGTGAGTTCTCCGGAGCACGGGTAAAATATAATCCTTGTGACATCGTCTATACCGGCACCCCTGGCTAGTTCGTGGTCAGCCTCTGGGTGACGGTTGTGTGTTACCTTACATTTATTATAGACAACTATCAGCTTCTTCCTGTGGTGGTCAGGTGAAGTCTTGGGTATGTGGGAGTTGAGTATCACGAGAGAGATGCAGGTTATCTCGTGCTGCTGACCTGGCATGTCAGGCGATAGAGTAGGGATAGAGATGTGCTTACTACATTTTGGCAATTGTGACCTGCCAGTGTTTAGCATGTGAACCAGCTTAGTCCTGTACTCTGTCATGCCCTCGACCGTACGCTCAGTGCAGTAGGGGAACCTGTAGGCGAATGAGTCGCATCGTAGGGACATATCTCGGTATGCTTTGTCAAACACGGTCTCAATGTCCAGACACGCTGCCTTGTAGAAATAGGCCACGTGTTTACTGTCAAAGACCTTAGTCTCAGCCTCAGACAGGTCGTGATCATAGATGAGCTCGGACACTGAGAGCACCTGGTTCAGCTTGTTTGCAGACATGAAATAGACCCTACCGAACATGACATCGGAGCACAAGGCAGGCGTGTTACCGTCTCGAGCAATGTAGTAGCCCTTATCGGGGCAGAAGTCTCCGAAAGTGAGTGCTCCCCTTACAGATTCGACATACCTTTTGGCCAAGGATATACATTTAAGCGGGAAGACGAGAGCATTTACTTTCCGTTTAATGTCATCATGGAGAACGTGGATGTTCACTGGCTCAGCAGCAAAGTGTTTAGACCAAGTTCTACCAACCAGCTCCCAGGTCTCTTCCTCTCCATCCTGATCGAGACCTAAGTCTAGGTCATAACCCACAACAGGAGCTATACCAGTAACTTTGAAGTGTACCGTAGTGTAGATGTTGATATCTCGAGCCTGCACCACCAACCCTCTGCATAACAGCGCCTCCTCCTGTCTGTTAAAGAGGACAGACTTGATCATCACCCCCACCAGATTAGACTCAAGGTCAGGGTTTACAACTCTACGCTCAGGGTAGATGTCAGGAAAGTAATCGACGAAAGGCACGGCTTTGTTCATGATTGTTACTCAAGAGACCTAGGGGACTTTATTTTACAGAGTGTAGTCACATCTTTGAGTCACATCATAGAACTTCTGTTCAGTGACAACCGGACACCCTTTGTATAGTATCAAGCATCCAACTGATGCTAAGATATCAAGGTGTTGAACTAAGGAGCATATGGAGAGCAAAGAGTGAAAGATCTTAATCTAAACCAAGTACAGACCTACACAACAAGGGCTGGCTCATCCTAGCAGAGCTGAATTACCCAGTTGTGACCAAGTCTGAGGTGCCCGAGCACAGCTGGGTTATCCTAGCAGAGCTGAATTATCCAGTTGTGACCAAGTCTGAGGTGCCCGAGCACAGCTCAATTACCCATTTGTGACCAAGTCTGAGGTACCCGAGCACAGCTAGCTCATCCGAGCAGAGCTGACTTACCCATTTGTGAACAAGTCTGAGGTGCCCGAGCACATCTGGCTCATCCTAGCAGAGCTGAATCATCCAGTTGTGACCAAGTCTGAGGTGCCCGAGCACAGCTGAATTACCCATTTGGGACCAAGTCTGAGGTGCCCGAGCACAGCTGGCTCATCCTAGCAGAGCTGAATCCAGTTGTGACCAAGTCTGAGGTGCCCGAGCACAGCTGGCTCATCCTAGCAGAACTGAATCCAGTTACAGATTAACTAGCCAGCCAGGGTTCACATAGCATGCCACTAATGACTCACCCAAGTGTGAGACATTGTGAAACTTCAAACGCTACCCTGTCAAGTACATTAGGTTTAGTGTAACATGTATGCCAAGGGGTTAGGAAGCAGGCTCACCTAGAGCTCTCAATTGTGTTAGACCAGAGAAGACAACACTATCAAAGCATGGCCACTAAGAACAATCCAACGGTGTCAGTCAATTGTAATGGTTTGCCTCACAGACAAGCAAATACAGCTGTGTTACAAAGAGTGAAGGTGCCTTCAAACAGGAGAGCCTTCTTCTTAGCGGTTGACACTGACATACTACACGATAGGATATCCGATGAGTTGTCTTTCGGCGCTTTGTCACCAAAGGACAGAGCTACGTTCCACTTTCTCCTTTACCTGACATATTGCTGCAAAGGCGAGGTTCTCCAAGTAACTCTGGAGAACACAGATTTCTGCAGTATGTCACCACCTATCAGAGAGGATTTTGCTCAGGGGCGCCTATTCTGTTTTGTCCTAGACATGAGTAATGAGGAGCCATGTGAAACAAATATGCCGTCGTCTAGCCTCGATGTACAGTCCCCGTTAAGCACACTGGCCGCCTCTGGTGATACGGATGGGGATGTGTCCAGTACCCAGTTGCTCAGTCTCATGAACATGAGTGTGAACATGGACGTGTTCAGAGGAGATGACGCCAGGTCTGACACCAGAGATGAAACGTCCCCACATCAAGCAACTGACACTGATATGACAGAAGCCTTTGAGGAGGCGTTCAACGCTTTCATGCGACTGCAATTGGTTAGGAAAAGGGCATCATCCATCAACAATGCTATGATAGTGATGAGAGACAGCAAGAGAGAGCTAGGCTCCATGTTCGACTGGGTGGATATCCGCAGTGATACACTGAATGCTACCAAGGTGGATAGGAAGAAGGTGAAGGAACTACAGGGTTCCATGTACACCCCAGCCTGTCAGTCAGGGAGGCAGGTGTTTTTCTTACCAGAGTCTATAATGGACCTAAATCTCAATGTTCTGGAGACCTCCATAGGGAGGATCACAGACAGTAAAAGCAAAGGTGAATCCAAGAACTTGTTCCTAGCAATCATGTCTAAACTGACGAGCGTGCAATGGCTGAAACAGAAGGTTGTTGAAACGGGCTACAACTCGACCATTCCAGAGGATATGAGATTTGTGGAAAGACTGAAACGTTTCACGATCGATCTCAACAGGTCCTCGGGAAGCATGGAGGTTGACATCAGAGGTCTCTTGGTATTCAGGTACTCTGTGGAGAAACTCATTGACAGGGAGAACCCGGACCTATTTGTCAACTCTCTTATCCACAGGCACATGGCCGTCACCAAGAGCCGCATTGCCAGGGTGTTATGTGACATAAAGAGTAGACGCAGGACTAAAGCTATTGCATCTTTGCTGAAGAATGGACAGTGTCATTGCAAGACAAGGCTCACCCAGGACCGCATTGGAGCGTGTAGCGGAGAGTGTCAGACCGCCTATTCGTGTTTCTACAACGCCTCAGATCATCACCCCTTCATTGTGAGTAAAGACGACCACAGCTACTACTTTGCGCACCTGTACCCTCATCTGGGTAAACTGGAGCGCCTCAGCAAGGAAATGAAAGTCAGGTACAGAGGCCGCAGACAGTTTGAGAGCATAGCGGATATGGTGTTCAATATCCTTGTCAAGCACCAGTTCAGTGAGAAAGAGTCACTATACCAAGGTTTGACAGACGTGATAGACGACAGAATGAGAATCTCGAGCTTGTCTCTCGGTCACGACCTCACAGAGATACACGAGTCGTTTTACCTGGCGCCTGGCGACGCCGATGAATATCCGGAGCATTCGGACCCTCTGAATCCGTTGAAAGTGTACGACCAAGCATTGGTGCGCTACTTGTTCTGTGACAGCC
Organism: Salmo salar; assembly: GCF_965601325.2. NCBI lineage: Eukaryota > Metazoa > Chordata > Actinopteri > Salmoniformes > Salmonidae > Salmo > Salmo salar. Next base: position 5,511 of record NW_027675456.1, read on the forward strand.
TTCAAGTGGGCAGGTTGTTTCAGGCGTCTACAACGTTCAATTACATTATCACCAACACCGCTCCCAGGTACACCATCGAACGGATTATGCTCTTAAACGTCACGGGTCCCGGCGAAGGTAAGAGTTACGCAAACAACGTTCTGAACTACCAGTTCAGGACAGTGAAAGGCTGCATAGAGACGTTGACGTCTTTCACCCCGCAATCTTTCAAGTACAAGCAGAAGAGGAATTCGTGTGTAGTCATGATAGACGACGCTCATATAACCCACGAGAAGAACATGAAATCAGTCGACAAAGAGTCCAACGTGATCCCCAATACGTTCAAGAACCTGTTAGACACCAGCGTACTGGAGAGCGATGTGGTAACCAGAGACATGAGCAGCGGCAAGGTTGACACTGTGAAGTACCACGCTGTCCACAACTGCGGCTTTGTGTGGAACACCAACACCATGGGCTTTATGAGCGACGCTTGGGCCGACCGGTGTCTGATCATGGAATCTGAGTTTCCCGAGCATGTAACTCGCACGCGTAGCACCAATCAGATACAGGACACAGTAGTCAAACTCAAGATGGACCGTATAGCTGCAGTGTGTCTGTATAGGCAGAACCTGATACAGTCAGCGACCATGATTGCAGAGTCCGAGATAATGCAGTTCGGTGCGAGGTTCGACACTAGCAGGGACGCATGCCTTGCTGCATTATACGCTAGTCACATTGTGTGCACGGGAGTCATCAGTCGGAGGGTGTCGTTCTGCATCAACCAGCTTGTGTTTGCTGAGGCCATGAAGTTGGCGTGCCACTTTGTCTTTGACATATGGATCCCTCCGTGGACAGAGATTCCAGATGTGAAGGATTATCCCCACCTGGGGGGTTACATGAAGCAGATGAACGGGAACAGGCTGAAAGCTCTGAACCAGCTTTCCTTCGGACAGATCTGCCTAGAGACCAACGCTGTCTACAAGCTGTGCACTTCGGCCTGTCTTCCGGACATATGTCCTCGTGCGGTCGACATACAGGGTCACTTTGCCTGCAAGGTGCTAGGGTACATCTTAACCCAGATCCATGAGCAGCAGCTGAAGACTAGTTTGAAAAACGGACACATATCCATTTCGGGTATAGATGCTATGTTTTTCTCTGATAAAGAGATCAAGGGTGGCAACGAGGTTGCGAACGGGATGCTTTTGCTGTGCTCCACATGCAAGGTTCCGGCTCGGCAGGGTACGAACCCTGCTATAACGACTTACAAGCTGTGTACGTACAGATACGCCACGAACCACAACGCTCCGCATATCAGGAGAGGAGCCTCGAATCATTGCAAGAAAGTAGGTTCTGTCACAGTTCCACTTGAAGCGGTATATGATATCCTTGCCCTATACGCTCCAAGGTCTCACTCAGGCTTTTGGGATCAGTTGGGTGAAGCGATGGTGGAGGCGTACGAGAAAGGAGAATTCGAGGATGTGAATGCTTTCGGCCAGTTTGCCAATGACAGCAGTGAAAATCAGCCACCTATGCCAAGATTGATATTCACCTTGGACTTCAACAAGGACCCGCTGCGGTCCGTAATACTGGAAGCCACGGCTGCAATAGAACCACTAAACGAACTCACTTTCAACAAGTGCGTGCTGGGAGGGGAGACTTTCCAGTGCTCTGCTCCCTTGTATTACGGGGGGGTTGTCAGAAAGGCAATGTCTCCGAATGCACCTAAGGAAGCCTATGATAAAAGACACCTGAAAGAATCTAGACTAGGCCCGAAAGGCACCTTTCATGGACCCAGACTGAACGTTTACTCAGCGGAGTACTCTGGTGTACCCGTGAAAAACGTTAGCTCCTTTTGCAACACACGGACCGTGTATCACCAGGAAAAGATAATATTGAGAGTCAACCGTGACAATCGCGGTTACTTAGCTGAGTTAGAGGAGGATTGGGAGTGGAAGGACGCGACCGACGTGTTCAACAAGGTTCACGGCACTGACGTGTTCTCGGTTGAGATGTTGAAACGGGACTACGCTGCGACAATGGTGGACGTAAAGGGAGAGATGATAAGTGCAAGGCCTCTGCATTCCCGGAAACTCAAGGCCATGATAACTGGACTGCTCGAGGCAAACGGACGCTCAGCACTTGCCCTGAGAAAGGGTAAGAGGCCTGCTAGTGACACACAACAATGTAGGACTCAGAAGCGACGTCTAGAGCAAGTGCCCAGGACAAGTAGCCAGGGACATAAAAGGACTAATAATGAGGACCAGCCCAGAGGCTCTGTGGAAAGGCTGAGAGTGGACAAAAGAAAACGCCCCAGGTTCGAGGGGTAGACAAGGGGCAGGGGTAGACAAGGGGCTACACTACTGTGAGGTCAGATGCCCATGTACATTGGTAGACCCTGTGTGGTTGTTGTGACATATAGCAAAGACGATGTAAATAACACTATGTAAATAAAGTGTACATGCAACCCAGCAACCTGTGTATAGTGATTATGTTATTATATCACCCTCTTTTATATGATATGACAAATGTCATTTATGGGCATGACAGATTATGACTGGGTGAAGAGATCACACGTTGGACAACTGTTTAAGTCGCTTTCATTTATTATGTGTCATAAGCAGTGACAGTAGGTACAAAAGGGTCTACATCTCAGACATATTCAGTCTTTGACTGCAGGCACATAGACTTGTTCACACATACAACCAACGACAACCTAGTTAATTGTAAAGCTATCTATATTAGTCCACAGTGTTCAGTTTTCACAGTGAACCTTATGCTCTATGAGTTACATTTCCATAAAGTCATACTATTTTATAATACATTACAGACTTCATTGGACTGCGTATCATACATCATGTATTCTCGGTCTAAATCTCTTCAAAAGCACCGACGAGAGTGGCGAGAGAGGCAGCAGAGGCGGGAGAAGGTTAAGCTCAACCCTCTAGTTAGTAAGTGCCTCAGGGTCATGGGAATGTCCCGTTTTGCCATGTCGTTTGAGAACACGAGTTTCATCCAGTTCATCCGCATGCCTATGGATCAGTACAGGGTATACGGGGATGAGTTTGCCAGCCTTTACACAGCACTGCTCGAGAGGATAGAAGCTCTATGTGCCAGCGCCTTCTTGATGCTAGACGACATGAGCACAACCATGAGCACAACAGGACCCGTCAGGTTGGATAACCCTGAGCGGAACAGCCTTGCTGTGAGGCAGCCATGTCCAACATGGGCCGATAACAGCCCAGACCTATTTGCTGATAGCGATCCTCCAATGCATCATACAGATGTTATCAACACCCGGAACTCGGACAGCGCCCCAAAGATCCGATGTTTAGACTTTGATATGTCCATGGATAACGATGCTCAGCTGTTCGGAGTATGCCAACATGAAGTGGGCGAGTGCGATAGATATCAAATCTAGGTTGTCAAACCATAGATATGACTGTGGATATGGTGTAGTTTCAGCACAATGGTGTTTCAGTGACTATATTTTATGTTGTAATAAACTGCACATGTCTAACATTAAGTGAAAGTGGGGTTGTCATGTTTTATTCAGAATGATACACAGTATACATTTAGTTTCGACACTTCTTTCACATAAATGGTACACAACAAATGGCCACATGTAACTGTGATATTGATTATCATGGTTGACTCAAGGTAATTTATCATTGGTATCCACTTCAACAGCATCGAGCCATCCAGCCTCTAGCCTGCTGTGCTTAGATCCCAGTTCATTGTGGCGTACAGTAGCTGTGCTGGTTACATACATAGATCATAGATCATAGAACATCCCCTTTAGTCCGGATTACACCTAGCCATTACAGATACACCTTGCGGATCGTTCGGACTAGCAGGCTGTGTTTGCATCAGTGCCCTTTCGCTGAGACTGAGGATTATCTGTGCTTTGGTGACTAAAGGCTCCTTGGGTACCCCTGCGAGACTTCATAATTATATACAAAGTGGGACTGGTGATACAGTGCATGTTCCCTATAGCTATGCAGACATTGAGCACCACGTACTTCACCTCCTCACACTGGACATGGGAGCGGTAGTAGATAGTGCTTGCGATCCAGGGTATCCAGCAGCACATAAAGCACGTCGCAGTGAGAAATGTTAAAACCTGTGCCCTTTTCATCGTATGTCCAAACAAATTCCGTTTCACGTGCTGTCTGACACTGTACACTATCATGCCGTTGCAGTAAACGAGAACGAGAATAGGTACGATGAAACAAATGATCATCCTGACCCAGAAGACTGTAAGCCGGAGAGTGGGATGCATAGGGTTGAAACAGATCATGCTAGTCTCAGATATGGGACGAACAGTGTAATAGCATATGTCCAACAGAGCCGAGAGCATGGGTACACAGGCACACAATCGAGCCATGATTCTCCTTCTGCTTGACGCACGTCTGTTCACCAGGCACTTCAGTGTTGTTCTGTTGTGTACCACCTTCATGTATCTTTCTATGTTGATGTAGACCATGAGACATATTCCGTACTGGAAACAGAACTGTAAGGAATAAGGAAACAAAGCATATGTCATTAGCTGAGCTGGTTGGATAGGCTTGTGTGTGTATAGGTCCTCAAAGCCTACGCTTGGTGTTACGTACTGAGATCACCCCTTTCATCAGTTTGCACAGGATGAAGCCAAACACCCAGCCCTTCACGAGAATCGTTTGCGTAACCCACACCGGGGTAGTGAGCAAAGTGGCTATGTCACAGACCCCGAGATGTGAAAAGAAAACGTCGATATCACTGAGGACCTTGCTTTGCCTCCCCGAGTCCTTTGAACAGGAACAGTAGATCGTGATGACCATGTATAGATTGACAACCAACCCCGTGACCATAACCAGCGCATGTAAGACAGGGATGTATATGGTGCGGCTGTATTCATAGAGACTATAACAATGTGAATCTGAATCTGGGTACTTTGATGATCTATTGAAGATTGTAAAATTATTCAATGTGCCATTGACAAGTGAGTCCATTGTAGAGCTCTAAGTCTAACAGGCTACTGACACCTTTGGTAAAAGGACAAGAGCCTTTTTACGACATGTCTATGGTAAGTGGAAGTGTAGAGCCAAGCTCATTTGGCCAGCCAATAAATGTCACATATATGGAGTTCCAGATGTCCAACAACTGCTGGATAGCCCAATTCCTGCTGTGACATTGAAGGAAATGTTACGTGTATGGCCTTCTAAACGTCCAAATGCTGCTGAGTGTCTACATATTGCTCTTTAGTCCAACCAATGTAACATGTTTGGGCATAGGAACATCTACATACTGCTTGGTAATCAAACAACTAGTGGGTGTTCCAACCGATGTTACGCTATGGCGTTCATGGACCCAATGTTTCCGTGTCTGCCCACTGTTTGTTCACCCATCCGTAGCCTCTTCATAAAATAACCACTGTAGCCTCTGCTTTTACAGTATTGTACATTTGTGGCATGTACACCAGAATACAATATAATACAATGGGTACATGTCTGAGTCTTGTGTCTGTGTGAAACCAAAAAGAGTAGATCAGACTGATAGATAAAAAAAATAGATGTATGGTTTATTATAGAGTATATTCACAATGTACATTTGTTAGGTACAGTATAACAACAAACTACACCCCCCAACCATTACAGTAGTTGACAAAGCACTCAGTATCTCAGTAGGCCGGTCCATTTATTACGCTTAACAACCATCGCACCAGGGACTGAGAACATCTCCAACCTCTCCCGCTCTGACATCGGGAAGAGAGAGTTCAACACCACGCATTTCGAAGGGACTCTACAGACCGGGCATGATGCAAGTAGCGCCATAGCAACATCTTCTTGATTCCTCCAGTGGATAATACAGGCTGAAGAGAAGCATTGGTGACAACTGGACAAGATAGCAAAAAGGGGTCTAGTTCGAGACGGGACCTCGTCGAAGCAGATTGTCCAAGTTTAGAAAACATACCCAAACATTACTCACACTAAAGACCCTCATTCACTAGTGTAGACATATATTTACCCTTTAACACACCTCGTAAGTGATATCGGCCTCGCCCTTCACCTCTACTATGGCGGATAGTGTGTCTGTGGACAGCACCTTCTCATGTGATGCATGGTGTGGGCATGTGAGTCATCAACCGGTCTCTTCAGAGATGATCAAGAAGCTTTACTTGAACAAGGCTGGTGTTGATGATGAATGTGATGACTTTTGGGAAGGTGCAGCTGTGTTCATGGACAGTATGTTGAAAGACACACCTCTACGTTTCCAATACGGAAACAGTTGTTTTACCGATTTGATAGAAAACATGTCACATCTAACTGTGTCCGGGATGAATGACATCCTAGCAGTGGGCAGCGGGTTCGGGTTAACCGAATGCTACATTGCTCACAAGGTACTTGGTGCAAAGACAGTTCATATCACGGACATCGAGCCTCCTCACGGCATGGTGGAAAAACTGTCCTGTGTCGACGCAGTTGACAAATACACCGGAGCGGACACCTTGATGTTTATATACCCCTGTTTTCATGCTAGCGGCTACGAAGGACTCATCCAAACATTCAAAGGGCAGTACATTGTACTGGTAGGGGAAATGTGTGTCTATGGCCATACCAATCCTGGTGATCTTTTGGAACAGATTAGTGATTGTTTCGAAAAAGTTGCACATGTGGATATGCGTAGAGCGAAACGCTCCTATGGGTGTCACGAGAGTCTGGCTATATACAGCAGACGTTCGTAATGTGAAAGGTGGTGTAGTTCATGAGCCTCTGTTGAGCCACTAGTCACAGTTCCATTTGCCGTATATCTCTACAATCTTCCAATCTCTTGTCTTTCAACTGCACAAGGAACTGTTCTGACCTATTAACGTCTCCATATTTTTGCTGACAGCACAATCTCATTCCAGATCGTATCAGATAGTTAGGTCCTACTGCATATTCTATGATGGCCAAAGTCCTGATGGACGAGCAGCGCCATGGCCTTGACACAGGGAAACAAATTGTGCCTATAGCTTTGTGTTCCACTCGATCGAAGCTGGAAAGAGATACTCGGGAGCTTCACGACCATATGATCGAACTGGGTATACCGCCACCCATTTTCAAACTGAACTACACCGTGAGACTTTCAGGCTTTGCCAGATACAAGACAACTATTACCTGTCTAGGTTTTCCGGGATTGACTAAAACCTTGAATGAGATACAGACACGGCGCTCTGAACACCAAAGGTTTCACAGCTTTATGCACGAGGTACAAGCACCATGTGTTTATTATCTGGAGAAGGGGAGATGGGCCGTCAGTGAGCCTCAAACTCCGTTCAGCTCGGAGTTAATCTGCCCCAGAAAAATGGACAACGGAGACTTCGATTTAACAATCACCTTAAGCGTCGATCAAGCTCTCACACATCACACCAACATTGAGGTCAACAACAACTGCTCATATCCTCTCAAGGAGACCTTGAAAATGGGCACTCATGAGGACCTTTGTAAGGTCTGGAGGTCTATGGAGAGGGTTGTCTATTATGTGTTGTTCAACACCTTCCATGCGGTATTAGACGGACACCAGTGAACGACACACAGAAGGCATGACTGGTCTATATGTGGTACATGTGTGTCTATGTGTGAATGAATTACCTGGTGTTCATAACTGTCAGTCTTTTTAACTGTGCTCCTAACACTACCCCTATAGTGCCTTGTGACTTGATGTTTCATGGAAGCGCTTTTATCATATGGTTTGGTTGTTGTACAATATACTATTAGTTTAATAGATACATCCTTGCCAAGGGAGTGTAACATCATTCCAACCGTAACTCATATACCTAACAGTAACTCTGGCTAATAATACTGCAACTGGGTTGAATCCCAGCACAGTCAGTACAGGTGATATAATGTCAAACACAAGAGGTGCTTACGGTACTTTCTCTGTGGATTATGCAGTAATTAGAGGGGGTAAACAGGAGCTCGACTCACATGGTCTGTTTATGAATGACACTGTGATGGATAAGGACTTCAAGTACGACTTCTTAGTAGACCTGGACTCATCGTATAGGGGAGAGTACAGCTCTATTCTGGACCAAGAGCTGCTTGTTCATGAATACACACGGTACATAACCTATAGACTGAAGGACTTTGAAAGCACATGCCAGCAGGAGGAACGGCGCGTACTGTTTGTGTCTTCCAGTTACATACCCAGACCCTTGATCTCGATCACAGGAGCTAGGAAGGAGATGATATGCTGTTTTTTCAAGTGTTTCAACAAGGTGTATGTGGTGAACGGAGAGTCATTGTGCAACCCGGTGTTTGTGGACAAGTGGAGGGCTGAACAACAGCTCCCTGACTATCTGCTGGATGCTGATGCTGTTCTGGACAGTTACATACCTGTGCCCTTGATCAACGAAAAACGTTTATCACTCATGTCTGGTGAGCAGGAGGAGGACATTCAAGTGGATACGTATCTCCTGTATACAGAGGGCCATATCACGTATATCACAATGTCTCAGTATGTGGCGCGTCTTAGGCTACAGTGGAGAGCTAAGGCTGGAGTGTTCGAGAGGAGGCGTAACTGTCAGTATGTGGTACAGCCCTGTGGTGGAATTGTCTTTATCCGTGAATTTCACTCCTTGAAGAGCGTGTTTCTCTTGAACAAACTTATTTCCTTGTTAGCGTATATATTTTGATCCTGACTGAGTAGGCTATGTTGCATATACATGTGGGTCTATATGTATGTATCATTTATTGTAGTAAACAGTGACACCTGTGTATGAGACTTTGTATTGCGTTTCACACTCAACACTTTGCTACTAGTCCAGCATTCACATACCTGATCCTGTGTCAACATTCATTGGTGTGATATATAGGGTACCCACTCACTTTACACATCCAGAGCTACAATGTTATCAGTGTTTTGGTGACAGAGCTAGGATGGAGCTCTGGAACCCATGTACGTGGACTTGTCAGTTGTAGGTCGCTTACTCCTACCCCTCATAGACTTCACATTGGGTAGGTTGAATCAGCCATGGGTGGCTGATACATAGATGTCAGGGGAAGGGGGGGGTGTTTTTATGGGGTATAAAAGGAAGCAACTGCTCCTGCAGGAGCCATTCATAGGCTGCACTCTCTGTAAACACAGTCAAGACTCCACTCTGTCTAGCACTTGTATACAACCGGTCACTATGGAAATGCACATTGTTATCAACATGTGTATGCTGTTCACTGCAGCAAGTACATTTGAGTGTTGTGTGTTGACAAGAGCGCCAGGTCTTACACATGAGAGACCTGAACCCATCACCATTCTAGCAACAATGGGCAACACTGTCAAGTTGCCGGGATACTTGGAGAGTCCCACTGAGCCTTTCTATAAAGACAATAACGTTGTGTATGCTAGGGAACACATATATGAGGTTACACAAACCCCAGTGGGGTCCCAGGTTATAATTCGCTTCCTCACGTGCACCGACGAAGGCACTTACAGGATAGGAAATGAGACCTTTACTCTGAGTGTGAAGGCAGACACATGTGCTATGTTCTACTACACTGCCAAGGTTGACTCGGTTAACAGGGCAGCCTTTGTTAAGCCACTGAATGGAGTCATTACAATCTCTATGTTCTACATAGAACCTGGAAATCGCAACATGTGGAGTTTAATTGAGGTGTGGAATGACACTATGAGCAGAATGTTAAGCTCACACCAGTGCTGTTTCATTATCAATGAAGGAACCGCATTCGGGGGATATGGTGATAAGCAATACCATTATTTCATGTATCAGAGACATGGGCAAGCTGACATGTCATGCTCCAATGTACAACTAGCAGCCTTGGCGAGTGCCACCACCACTACAACAACCCGAAGAAACCCAATGTTGACCATGCCAGATCTGAAGGAGTTGGAGGACGTGAGGGGACCAGTGAAACTGCTCAACATCAGTGACAGTGTGTTGAACGTTGTTTCCTTTTAATTCACACTACTCTACTACTACTACTACTACTACTACTACTACTACTACTACTACTACTACTACTACTACTACTACTACTACTACTACTACTACTACTACTACTACTACTACTACTACTACTACTACTACTACTACTACTACTACTACTACTACTACTACTACTTGCATTGGACTAACCCTGTCTCTCACCCTGCAGGTATACGGACCTTGAAGAGGATGATAGTCGATTTGGAAAAGTCTTGGCCGTCTGCTGGACCTAACCTGAACACACACATCCTGATACCACTGTTCATTACGATGGCAACTCTGATCATGAATAATCTACTCATGTACTGACTTTTTATGTTGCCTATAGTGTGTCTTGTGTAGTGCAAGCAATAATTTACCTATACTCTTGGTATTGTGTATTTACCACTGACATATAGGATGCATGTGATGCCTTATGTATTACATTGTTTATTGACAATATACCTGCCTGTACATCTATTGTGACACTACAATGATACCATATTAATCATGCATGTATAATCATAACTGTTTAAGGATATTCAATATACATTTAAAAGAAACATCAGAATAAACATGTTAAAGACTCATCACACACTGTCCAGCTAGTGTTTTGTCTTCACTTCGCACACTCTGTACTTTCATTTCTCTGTATCTGGCCTCTGACTATATCTTGGTCTTCCTTCGTCATATCGGCAGCACGCATCCATTCTCTGTCCTCAAGCAGTTCATGAGCCAACATTCTCTCTGTGTCACGGACAGTGAGCAATCTGAAGACTATCCTTTTCACTAGTTCACACTGCATCACTTTAGGCATTATGTTGTCAGGGTCGCAGGGTGTGCTTGTGGATGCACTGTGGTTCTCTTTGGGAAATAGAGTCCTTGTGATGATCTTGTAGATGGACTTATTCTCACATCTGATGGTACTGCCAACGAATACACACCTCCCTTGCATTGCATCCACTATCATAACCCCTAGACTCCACATGTCTATGGCACATGTGTACTTTGCAGATGTATGTCTTTGGGAAAACAATTCGGGGGCCCTGTAGGGCTCCGTGACCACATTTGGGCTCATCACTTCCACGGAAAGTCTAGAGAGGCCCAAGTCAGCCACTTTCACTGTGAGATCTTCTGTCAGCAGCACATTGTAAGGCGTAATGTCCCTGTGTATTATATTCCGTCTGTGCATGTATGACAGGGCATTAGCCACCTGTGTACTAAAGTGAGCAACGAAACTCAAAGGGAGACACTGTAGCCAACGGTCTTGTTCGTAGTACGACTTCACACCGTATCCATTGTGGATAGCGTCGCTCAACGTGTAGGGTACGTAGGTCATGAGCATGGCTATCTTGCCATCATCTACAAAACAATCGTGCATGTCGATCACATATGGGTGACCCCTTAATGCAGTGAGACATGAAAGTTCTCTCACTATTGTGTCCTCTATGCCTCTGTTGCTGTTGTGATATTTCAAGGCATACTCCTTCCCAGTTGTCAGACAAGTCACTTTGTACACGGTTCCATATGCACCGCTGCCTAAAACAGGGCCTCTCTTGTATTTCTCCATTCTGATTGGTATTTTGGTTCAGTTGCAGTAGCTTATATATAGCAGCATTGACTTTTGAGGGGGGGGGGGGGGTGGGGGTTGTTAATGGTCTAAGGAGTCTGACCAAACAGTGCTGTGTATTCCGCATCTGTCTGACCGATCCAACCACAGATGCACAAGTCAACCATGATGCTGCCTCAAGCTTGGTAATCCGACAATGGTTCCTTTTTGAGGACCCGATTAGGCCTGTACAGTCCAACCATTAATTTGCAATATAACCACGATGATGCCTGTAGCTTGGTAATTGGAACATCGTTTTTGAGGACCTGTCCTAACATACACCTGTTCTATCTTCCCTCACTATCAAAGGGTGCTGTTATCCTGCAAGAATGGAACAGCACTTATACCGGTCTCACTTACACTTCCAGATAAATGGAACCTTCTCACCACAGAATGGTATCCTGTCCATAGAGACACTGTTAGAGAACACACCCTTTGACAATGGACCAGGCTCCAATGGTTTGACAGACCTTAAGATGCGCGTTAGGAAATACCTTGATTGCGCTGTAAGTCATACACTGTCACTGTGTTGCATGGACAAGAGTAAGGTAGTAAGCTTGTTTAACACTTTGATTCTGGCTCCTTATTCCCCCAAGGTTCAAATACCCCAGGATAACCGAGGTCCACATGCATTCCGCCTGAGTGGATATATCGCAGTGAGGGATCTCACTGACTCCCCGTTCGGGAGCATAGCATGTCCGGGTCTGTCTACTCACACAGAGGGTAAAAGGTGTTTTGGTCGTGAAGAAGGCAAGGCTTTGACTGCTTTGGAAATGGCAATACTGTTCTATTTTACTCCCCTGTCAATATGTACTGGGTTGGACATGATGCATATATAAAGTGCTCCGCATGATGTGATAACCACTCAGTGACACTCTCCACCCGCCACTACAATCGACCGCTAAGTCGAGACTAAGACGGCTATGGGATCCAAGCTGTAACTTGTACCTGTGCCACACACTTGTTAACCAGAGTTGAACACATGCCTCCAGATGACACAATAAATGCTTGTGAACACTTTCTGCTGTAGTTGTCCATGAAATACATGATGTTACCAGATGCACTCTGTGTCCGTGAGTTTTATTACACACACACACACACACACACACACACACACACACACACACACACACTGCTGTATCATTTCATTAGTTTATTATTGTTCATTTGCAATGGATACAGACACAATTGTACATTGACATGGTTATATTCTCAACAATAGAAGTGATACATAATAAAAGCAAGCTTGCTCTACCCTAGGCTTAGACCACCATGTCCCATATCCTGGCAATACATATTGGGCTGTTTGCTAAATGTCACCCACTGCAGGGTGTCCAATGTCCACACCGGACTCTTCATCAGTGGCAGCTACAGGTTGTCCTATATCCACACCTGCTCCTTCCCCTCTTGCCCCTTCCACACACTTGCTCCTTCCATCATCTTGCTAATATTTCTCCCCATTCCATCTATTCCACATAGTGGCAGGTAGGTAGAGAGCAACACTCGACACACCACATTCTTCATTGCGCACCAGATGTCTTCCATGTTATAAACCGGTGCCTTGTTCAAGATGAGTATCATGTTCTTGGGACACATAGGACCAGTTTCAATCGTAGTCTGATGCTGTAGAGTTTGATCAATCTCCAGGGTAAGGCAAACATCAAAGTCTTCTTCGGTTGGTCGTTTGACGTCGCTGGCGCCGTTTGACACCGAAGAAGACGTTCCTGGAGCCTTGGCAGCAGCAGCACATACAGCTCTTAGAAATGATTCACATTCCATGTGAGCCCTATACAGATAGGTGTGATAGGTGGTGTGCCTACTCGGGCACTCGTGTATATCCCGCAGAAGGGCCATCATTCTTCTGTTGCCCCTCACAGAGATCGACGTATTGACTCTGTGGTAGCCTGACATCATCACTTTGAAAGTTAATGTGAAAGGAGGGCCTGATGTAGCAAACTGGAGCATACGGTTGAACATATCAGTCTCTGCATCGTTCATATCGGCTGTATCACTCGTCTCAGCCCGAGTCCAGGGGCTGCTTTCGTCAGTTAAAATCAGGAAGCGATCGCTACCTTGGTATCCCAGTGGTAACATTGAAGGCTCCTGTGTGGATTTGCAATTGAAGCCTGGGTTCGATGCCATTTCAGAAGCTACTGCTGAAAGAGTACCACTAGTACCACACCACTAGCTTTTATAGCCTAGAAGATGTGAGACACAGCTTTGAGAGGTTGGATTACGTGGCCAAGGTTTAGTTATAGAGTGGAGAGTGGTAATAAAGTACAGATATGACAGTAGGACATGTCAAGCTAGGGTTCATATAGCCAACTGACACTGTGTTTAGGGGGAGGACGTATCCAACGCTGGACGTTTCAGTGTGGGTATGGAGAAGGTAGTGTCACTGTACAAGGGGTCCGTTGACCAGACTCGCCTATATACAGTCTGATTCTAGCTGTGTACTCACAATTGTATTCGACCTCTATACCAAGAAGGGGGTTGTGCTCTATGTATACTGGATCAATGGAGTGTGACCATACAGCAGTAATGCAAGGTATAGCGAGTTTGACAATGGAAGGAGAACCCACGTTGAGGCAATCTAAGCCTCAATCGAAGCCGAATGGTGTTGTTACCAGGTCTTCCCGGAGGACGCGTTCCACCAAGTGGCGTATTCTCGTGGACCCGTACCTCCGGTCTGCCTTAGAGGCTCTAGGTGCCAGACTGAACAACCTCACCTGCAGTTACATACACATCTGGATGTACCCGTCTGGCAGAGACCAGGGTCTGGACCTGTTATGCGAATGTCATGTTATGGGCCTAACCGAGTGTCACTGTCAGCAGACTACAATCCGTGGCTACTTCGAGACTAGGATGCCTATGACACTCGATGAGGTCGAGAAGCTGGTCGGGATCCCGTGTACCTTGTACAAGGTAGAAAAGCATCACGAATGTACCACTCAAGGCCTCCTGTTCTGCACCGGCGACCACATATTCAACGAGTGTAATGGGGTGAGACGTGTCCATGTTTACCCAGAAGGATACACTGTCTACAGCTACTTGCGGAATGACGGCTGTCGGATGCTTGAGAAGCTCGAACACTGGGGACATCTTTATTCATATTCACATCTCCAGTCGAATAGAGAGTTTGATTATTTTTATGACACATACCGTTGTTTAAAGTCTCAGGCACCTTGTTAATTGCCAGATTGTGCTTATTCTGATAGACTTTGCTTGTGTCGTGAAATGATTGTGCCCCATATCTGTTGTAATTGCCATCGAAATAAACAATGATACCAGAGTTATTCTGTGTCCATGGGTTCTATTGTACACCATTAGATACAACATCTACAGAAGACAAAGTAGCGTAGTGGGTCCTATTAGCAACGGCCAAAGACACAGTAGTGTTGCTTATGGTTCACAATGATTACAAAGGGACTATGTAGACCGGGCTGGCTGTGATCAGTGCAAGAGCAGGGTCCATTGATTACGCTACTGAACAACTAAGCAGTCCTTGGAAACTATCCAGGGTTGACATATTCAGCCTTGGTTGCATGAATTAGCCATGGTTCGAGGTGTCAGCCTTGTTTGGAGGGATCACTCTTGCTTGGCTGTACAAGTCTTAAGCAGATTCGAGCCCTAGTTGCCATGTAGCCATGGTTAGAGGAGTCAGCTTTGGTTGGACAAGGGGTGTATGTAGCCATGTTTGGAGGAGTCAGCTTTGGTTGGACAAGGGGTGTTGTTGGATACCATAGCCTCGGTTAGAGGGGTCACTATAGGCACGGTCTGAAACTCATGGTTGGACAGGGTGTAACAATTAAGCAGTCCTGAATTAGGCATGGCTAGAGGAGTCAGTCTGGGTTGGATATACAAGTCGTAAGCGGATAGGAGTCGTAGTTGCCATGTAGCCATGTGTGGAGGGATCAGCTTTGGTTGGACAAGGGGTGTTGTTGGATACTATAGCCCTGGTCTGACAAGTCACTATAGGCAAGGCTGATACACATTGTTGTTGTTGGATTAATGGACTACTGGAAACCCCTTTAAAGCCATTGTTGGCCAGACTGTAACACCACACACTGAGTCTCTCTACTAGGCAGCATAGGGTACATCCACCCAAAGACGCTGTACTACCTTACCCTGTGTCAGAGTAGTAGTAACCATGTCTCTGTCACCAGTACCTGAGGACACCCATCTGGACATACTTACAAGACAGACCCTACATCTAATGGAGGCATTGAACACTTTCACCCACATGTCTCTCGTACAGTTATTGAGTCTAGACACCAATGGCAGGCGCAGACTATACGACGTACTCTGTGCCCTGGAAGGTATTGGACTTCTGAGTAAAGATAGGAAGGTATACACATGCAAACGACAAAGGTATCAGTTGCCGGTATTTAGCAAACCTGGTATGAAGAAACACATTGGAACTGTTTACCGGCATGTGCGCAATCACCCAGGGATGTTCACCTTGCTGGACCTGGTCAAGACATTTGATATTCCACCACGTAGGATGTGTAATATTTTCCGGGTGCTGAAGATATTTGGTGTTGTGATAAAAAGTAAGGTAGGATGCTACACATCTGTGCCACATTCGGTGTGTTCGGACTCCCAGTGGAAACGGACTCTGGAAAGGATATGGGGTGATTCCCCTGAAGTCCAGGTCTTGGAAAATAATGTACCAGAGGGTATGTGCATTGACGCTAATGCCATTGGTTCTGACACCCAGATCATCCAGATTGACTCCTCTGAATACCAGTTGCTTTATGTCGACAATGATGCCGTGATATCCGAGTCCTATAACTTACCAGAGGGTATGTGCATTGACGCTAATGCCATTGGTTCTGACACCCAGATCATCCAGATTGACTCCTCTGAATACCAGTTGCTTTATGTCGACAATGATGCCGTGATATCCGAGTCCTATAACTTACCAGAGGGTATGTGCATTGACGCTAATGCCATTGGTTCTGACACCCAGATCATCCAGATTGACTCCTCTGAATACCAGTTGCTTTATGTCGACAATGATGCCGTGATATCCGAGTCCTATATCTTAGAGACCAATTCCATATTAGAGCCAGAGTGCCTCCCGGTGGAGTGGAACGGTACACAGAAAGACTGTACCAATGGGGAAGTGCAGTGTATAGACATCACCAATGAGTTTCACGGGCACAAGGGCATGCTGAGAGACTCTCACACAAGCCAAGTGTTGTGTATAGACACTGAGGACCTGACAACTGACACCTTTGATACTCAGGACATCCTGATGAACATTCCTGGGGGCAGGGTTGATTGGACCAACACAGACAGTCTACTAGAGTCCTTATTATGGTTAGATGAGGACTGACAGTAACAGTATTTGGTTTCCAACAGGACTATTGTGAACAGGACAGTACCTGGCCTATACCCAAGTCTACCACTGATGTACTGCATATGACTGCACTCTGTCTGTAACTCCACTGTTGTATTATACCATTGTACTCATCCACACTGTTGTATTACACCATTGTACATATCCTTATATCCACTGTTGTATTATACCATTGTAAACATCTATGTAACTCCACTGTTGTATTATACCATTGTACTCATCCACACTGTTGTATTACACCATTGTACATATCCTTATATCCACTGTTGTATTATACCATTGTAAACATCTATGTAACTCCACTGTTGTATTATACCATTGTACTCATCCACACTGTTGTATTACACCATTGTACATATCCTTATATCCACTGTTGTATTATACCATTGTAAACATCTATGTAACTCCACTGTTGTCATAAACCATTGCAAATAAATTCTATACCTTGACGTACTTGTCTTGTGTAATAGTTGTGTACTGCAGTCATATGTTGTTTTGTACAACTGACACAGGATCACGATAGACACCAAACACAAATGCGGTTCACTACTTTATTAGCCTTTACGGTACATATTCCTAACATCATACTCAATCTCCACTATGGTGAGAAGCATCAAGCACAAAGTGGTAACAGGTAAAGGCCTCTTCTGAAAGTCACATAACCAAGAAGGTCATTGTTGCGACAATACCGGCCAATCCGAAAAGGGTCATGATGATGTTCCTACATCTGGACTCAGGTTCTGCTACTAGAAAGAACTCCGCGAACCCATTCTGGAACATTTCAAAAGAAATATTAGATTACAGGTATACCAAGACAATGGTGGCATCTCTCAGTCATTACTGAACGTACCCAGGAGTTATGTTTGACTAGCCAGTCCGTGTGGTGAGTGGCCAGGTACTCTGCTATCTCTTCTCCCACCACGTCAACACAGTCGTCTCTCCCCTTGCCTCTCAAGTACTGGCACACCGCAGCCCCAAAAGACATCAGGCTGGCAACACGGCCCCAGTTGACGGTCCCGTCTTCAAAGATGATATGGGCTACTGAACTGAGGAACTTCACGTCATCCCCTCTGTCATCCACATAGAGTGTGTTGATCATACCTGTAAGGTCCATGGTGCAACAAATGTTAAATTACTTTGTCACTGGCTTGTGTTAGCTGTTGGTGTCTTAACACAATACCTACCGTTGTATGTGTATCTGTGCTT
The DNA here is from genome assembly GCF_965601325.2 of Salmo salar. NCBI lineage: Eukaryota > Metazoa > Chordata > Actinopteri > Salmoniformes > Salmonidae > Salmo > Salmo salar. The sequence goes on from NW_027675456.1 coordinate 23,607, forward strand.
CTCCAGTAATTGCCCGATAACTCTACTCGTTGTTGACAGGGCTTTGCTTTCGTTCCACCTAGGTTTCAGAAGTCCCGTACATTGTCCTAGGACACATTTAATGAGTTGCCTGGTGTCTATGTCCAGGGCTCTGGTCTGGTGATGGTATGTTTCCTGATGTGATATCTTCATTGTGTGCATTTATGAGTCGCTGGTAGCCTATGGTACACCTATGACTGCAATGATAGTCTGCAGGCAGGCGTGTTGACACTTATATATACATGGTTGGAGTTATTCACGCTAGCTCTAACACTGACAGAATGCAACTATTACACCAGGGGTAACATCGGCCTTGTGCAGTCGGCCAGGTCAAAGAGACAAGAGGATATCAAAGACGTACTTCATGTTACGTTTATTTAAATACAGCAACACTACAATCATTCTATCACCCATGCTCATAGAATGTCTTATGTTTGTTACAGTAGAAGGTAATGTGCAACAACAAAAGAAGAGTAACATGTCAAGGTATAAAAGTGAAGGTCTTCAGCCTCATCCGAAGTTCTTGAGCCATAATAAAGGATGACAATAGTGGGTCTGTGTTATTACATTTATTGACAATGTGAAACAAAACACTGTGCCACAATATGACATTAGGTCAGTGTGGGTGTATTGTACATAGAGCAATGCATTGTGGCTACTACTACCACATAAGTATCATCTAAGGTACATAGATAGTACATAGATAGATAGAAGCATTGTGGCTACTACTACCAAATAGGTGTCATCATTTCCACACCGTACATCAACATATCTTCCTCATCATACTCTCTCTTCAAAACTATTTCTCCATACTGAGCGGGTATGACCCTTTCCATTCCTGAGAAGTAATCTCGGAACACCACATTCACATTTTCATATAGCACTATTCGAAAGACATTGGCAAGCTCGGGACATGAATGACATTTAACCCCCTCTGGTGTTTCATACAGATCTTTGTGTCTAACCTTTAAGGCAACTAGCCCGAACCCTTTAGCTGTAATGGTCACCTTGGTAGTAGAATTGGACCCCGTGTGGTATAGTCCGGACATCAACAGGTCACAGTGACTTACATTCCTACCCTCAGCCGGGAAACAGTCTAACCCTGTACAGCAATAAGTAATAGTTGACCCAGACCCGTGCAAGTGTATCTCACTGTGGGATATGTCATGATCCACTACCAAGTCCATTACAACCGAGCCCCGAGCAAGGCTCTGGTGGATAATTTTAGTGTTATTATCCACCCTGATTATTGTTTGCTGGGATGCTGTGGACACAACTTTAACCCCATTAGGTGTAGTTACAGTCATTTCATCCAGACCAGCACGAACTAGGGAATCCAGTTTCTCCCTCCACACCTGGGCGTTAAAGTTCTCTCCTTCCTTGGTAGTGAGATCCTTGTAGGCACTTCGATATACTGTGTCACCGGTCACACTGCAGGTCAACATAATACCTTCTGGGTCAATGGACACGACTGAGCTCCCCTTCCTGTACAGCACCGCTCCGTGCAACAGCAGTCCATTGTCCGCCACCGAGCATGCACGCTTTACGTACTCTGGGTCAGGCACCAATCTAGTCTGTGGTCGTAGGAGTAATGTAATCTCGTCCACATCCAACTGTTGAGCAGCACTCACGGTCACCCCCGTAGTGCCATGTGCTACCAGAAGAGACAGGGTCATATGATCGTTCACTGTAACAGATGAATTTGTACCCAGTTCCAGTGTACTGAACTGGCTCCCCTGCTTTAACTCTACGTGGGAATTGTCACCTAGGTGCAGGTCCATTTTGGTTTCCAACACCGCGTTAGCAGATGATTCGGCTGCCTTGATGCTCTCTATGGACAAGGGCATGACTGTGATATCACGGCCCGTTATCTTATTCTTCTTCACATCTCTCATCATACTTATCCGCAGCTTCTTCTCTGGACTCCCAATTATCACCGTGTCCACACCATCACCGCCAATTATGAAAGATTTACTGTTTTCGGATACCAGGAAGACATTGGTAGCATTTGTGGCACCTTTATAAATGCCTCTGCCATCCACTATTATCAAGGCAGGCATATCGGGTTTAGCCACCAGCATCTTAACATAGTTACTTCTGTCATGAATCTTCCTTGCTCTACTTGAGGGTATCTTCACAGTAGGAGCGTTTGCGTACAGCACTATGTCTTGGCTCACTGGGCCCAGTTTCCTAAAAATGTAGGGTTTAACCACCTCCTCTTTGTCTGTGCCAATATACCTGCGAGTAATACACTGTCTCAAGCTCCTACATTTACCCTTGAAGATGTTAGCATCTGTGGTTCTCTTTTTGAGGAACAATGGAATGCCCTTTCCTGGTATATCAATGTATCTGGAACACTTGCGTGATTCCTTCATCCATCCGAGAGGCCGTGAAATCATTTCGGCTTTGTACGCATTGACGGTCAGGGCTCTCAGTTGCGGTTCCATAAGAGGATCACCTACTTCTGTGGTTACTGCAACGAACCTCTTTCTCTCGATCGCGTCTTCTATATATCTATCCATGTTGCCACAGGGATCAGTGGCGTTGGGTATAGTCCGGTCGTAAAACGCACATTCTTCGTTGGTCGGCAATGCAGCCACCTGTCGACTCAATGCCTCCATGAACATCTGGATCCGGGATTGTTTGGGGTTGTTACAGTGTATACGGGCCAATTGGTAACACAGTTGCTGAGTCTCAATGTTCCCTATGTATACCTCTTTCAGGGGCACACTGTGCTCCATTGAAAATTTCACCTGATATATTTTGTGGTGTGGAGACAGGTCTGGTGTAGCTACGTCCAAAATAGCGGGCCACACCTCGACTGCACTCTCCACACATTGGTGGCCTTGCTGATTATGAAACTCATTGATGACTGTAGATTCAGGGAAGCCAACTACCACGTTTACCGTGTGTAAGGCTTGAAGCAAAGAGTTTGCAAGTCCACTGTTGACACGCTCCAGGTCGGCCACCTTCTCATAGTAGTCCAACCACGATGTAGAGCCAAAGAAACTAGTTGTCCCCAATCTCCACATCTCCTTTGTGCTAAGAGGCAGTTTGTTAGCAACTGACCTCACCGCGTGAGTCGCATATTCCCCCTGTGTTATGAGCGTGACTAGAACATCCACCGAGACCATGGGTAACATTGCAGGGTTCAGACCTTCAAATACCAGAGTTATCATCTGCATAGAGGATCTTGTCAGCCAATAGTAGTCACTAGGACTGTGGTGTCCGTTGGCGACGTTGCGGATGTTCTGAGCAAAGAAGAAGATGTTAGCTGCTGCACCGGCCATATTCATGACAGGGTTGTTAGCTAACACCTCCAAAGTCTCAGACAGAGCCTTGGTCTTTGCGTACTGGCCCAATTTGTGAGCCATGTAACCGTTTACTGTTTGACTAAGATCTAAGGCAGCAAATGTCTTCACCAAGGGGTCTCCGTACACCAGGGCCCCAATGTTGGTGAACACCCCGTAGGCCCGTGCTCCAACGACCCAGGCTTTGATTGCTAGTTGTGACTTAGGACCCGTTGTGGCAGCGCGAGCATACGCAGAGCCCATTCGCTTCACCGCTCGGCGTTGATCACTGGGAATGGCACTGTGAGCCTCGGACAGCATGGTATTCACCGCGGCTTCTACTTCGGGGTTGTTCATCATTGACTCCAACTGTGTGCGGGACATTTCCACAATTGCCTTGCGCTTCTGTATAAGAGCTTTTACCAGAGCGCCTGGAATCTTGGTAAGAACTCGAGTAAAGACATTCTTCGCATTCGCAGTGGATTCCACTATCATCTTTAGAGACCCTTCCTCTCTTTTAAATATTGCAGGCCATTTGTCTTTAAAGAGGAACTCACCATTGTGCATGGTAGAGAAGTTCTCTTCCTCATAGAGGGAACAGCGAGCCGCAGCCCTGCGTCTACGCTTGCTATGGAGCCCGCAAGCTCCTATGTCGAGCTGGAAAGCTTCGTGTTCTGTCTCTGGGTTGACGTAGTGGGGCTGTCTATTGGAACCGAATGATAGAGTGCTCATGTCCACGTTTACCTCGACCACAGCAGGACTGTCCACTTCAGGAGCACGACCGTTCACTTCAGGAGCAGGACCCTTCAGCAGAGGACTAACTTCAACAGGGGTGTCCGCTTCAGGGGCAGGACCGTTCACTTCAGCAGCAGGACCCTTCACTTCAGGAGCAATGTAGTCAACGAGACTGGGCTCTAGCAGAGGACTAACTTCGACAGGGTTGTCCGCTTCAAGCAGTTCGGGACTAGAGGGTCTCGATTGTTCCGGAGAAGACAACGGGGAGTCATTTGCGCCAGTGATAGTAGCTTCTTCTTCCAGAGTGTACACTGGCACATGGAGATGATCATGCTGCTTATCTCCGTACCAATTTTGAGCGTCTTGACGTGTTACGGCTCCGACGTCAGCCGGGTTGAGTGCAGATTCGGATATGAACATATTCCTGGTATGAGCCTCACCTTTCACTTCTAGGGTACGAAGGAAGTTATTGACTTCCACTCTAAAGTAGCGCTTACCTCCCATCTTGACAGAGGTAGCCCTATAACAGGCGTTCATCTTTCTTTCGAGGAGAATGTCCAAAGGGTTCAGACCTAGAGCGCTTACGTAGGCATTCTTCAGTTGTCTTGGAGTGTACTCGGTCCGTTCAAGTCCACGTTGTCTGTAGAGCAAGCTACCTGTTTCCTTAGGCATTGAAAATGTAGTCTCTTCAGGGTGAGTTGTAAAAACTGCTTCATGTAAGGTCATTCTATGTTTTTCAGTCCCAATGATTTTGTTAACTTTTGCTATTCGGCTTGCAGCTATAGTTTTCAACTGCATCACTCCGATTTCAAAAGCAGAACGTATAGCAGCTGTCTTCCGCATGAAGATCAAATCGGAGTTGAACTGGGTGTATTCTGGGTACTCGTACGGTGTGCGGTCGTAGAAATAACTCGGTTCCACAAACGAGAGCTTATTGGCTAGGGCTTCATCGGTACGCTTGGTTAAGGCTATCATTACAGCCTTCATGTCTGCACCCGAGCCAAGATCCGTTTTATGATCATGCCCTAAAGGTTTGAAGCGAACATCGGCATCGTGATAGACCAAGTGTTCAGCCTGATCGGCGTATGCAGTGAAAGCAACAAAACGCAGGACATCGGAAGCAGAGGTGTAGAACTTGTTACCTCTCAACTCTTGGTAAGCTTCATGTAGATTGTCGTACATCTCTACAATTGACTTGGTCTTTTCAGGCTCACTAATCATTGTCATCAGTTCTTTTGCTTTAGTGAACACATCCCTATCCAGTTCCATGACAACTCTACTGTCTTCCACAACGCCGGTCTTTTTCAGGTGATCCATTGTCCCAGCGTCCAAAACCAGTCTGTTCTTATGGAAGAAGTTTGCCTGTTCCTTGATAGCAGTCATGTGGGGCATTAGATTTTCCCAGTTACCGGTCCACGTAGTGAAGTATAACGTGTCTTGAGTTTGGGTCAGTCCCCTAGACACTAGGGCTAGAATCGCAGTCAGTGCTACTGCAGAGCCTGACACTGTGTATAGACCCATCTCTAGGTTGAGACTAAGTCGTGGTATCCTTTGTAGACTAAGTCGTGGTATCCCTAAGTTACATTGTCTACAAGTGGCAATATGAGTTGCTTTTATACCTTACGGCTCTCAGTGAGGATGGGGGTGGAGATCACACAAAGCCAGAGGACTGAGATGGGAAAGTCCCCAATTTCAGTATATCCGACGAGGAGCGCCGTATCCAGTCTAAGGCAAGCCATAGGACTGAGATGGGAAAGTCCCCAATTTCAGTATATCCGACGAGGAGCGCCGTATCCAGTCTAAGGCAAGCCATAGGACTGAGATGGGAAAGTCCCCAATTTCAGTATATCCGACGAGGAGCGCCGTATCCAGTCTAAGGCAAGCCATAGGACTGAGATGGGAAAGTCCCCAATTTCAGTATATCCGACGAGGAGCGCCGTATCCAGTCTAAGGCAAGCCATAGGACTGAGATGGGAAAGTCCCCAATTTCAGTATATCCGACGAGGAGCGCCGTATCCAGTCTAAGGCAAGCCATAGGACTGAGATGGGAAAGTCCCCAATTTCAGTATATCCGACGAGGAGCGCCGTATCCAGTCTAAGGCAAGCCATAGGACTGAGATGGGAAAGTCCCCAATTTCAGTATATCCGACGAGGAGCGCCGTATCCAGTCTAAGGCAAGCCATAGGACTGAGATGGGAAAGTCCCCAATTTCAGTATATCCGACGAGGAGCGCCGTATCCAGTCTAAGGCAAGCCATAGGACTGAGATGGGAAAGTCCCCAATTTCAGTATATCCGACGAGGAGCGCCGTATCCAGTCTAAGGCAAGCCATAGGACTGAGATGGGAAAGTCCCCAATTTCAGTATATCCGACGAGGAGCGCCGTATCCAGTCTAAGGCAAGCCATAGGACTGGGGATGGGACGTCCACACTGGGAGTCAATATCACATTCAGGGTGGGAATCTCAATGAGCTATTTTATTCGAGCACACATAGGCAATGTATAAGTTGACAATGGTAACCCGGTCTGAGGGATGTCAGGGTTCAACATTCCTCTCTGTAGTTGTTGACACTATCTATATACATGTAATGTGACTGTATTGTACTTTGGGAATAATAAAACATTTTATTTGAAACATTGTTTAAGGATCTGTTATGACTTTATTTCATAGGCATATAGACATTGACATATATCATCATTAGATACATAGGTTACATAGGTTACATAGCCACACTATAGACCAAGTGTTATTAAACTAAACAGAGTATCGTGCCACTTTACTATTAGATACCCCCTTTACCATATACAATGTGTGACATGTGTATACATAGGTTACATAGGTTACATAGCCACACTATAGACCAAGTGTTATTAAACTAAACAGAGTATCGTGCCACTTTACTATTAGATACCCCCTTTACCATATACAATGTGTGACATGTGTACTATGAGCCATAATAAAGGATGACAATGGTGGGTCTGTGTTATTACATTTATTGACAATGTGAAACAAAACACTATGCCACAATATGACATAAGGTCAGTGTGGGTGTATTGTACATAGAGCAATGCATTGTGGCTACTACTACCACATAAGTATCATCAAAGCTCTGTGCGTCTACGCTTGCTATGGAGCCCGCAAGCTCCTATGTCGCGCAGGAAAGCTTCGGGTTCTGTCTCTGGGTTGACGTAGTGGGGCCGTCTATTGGACCTGAATGAGGGAGTGCTCATGTCCACGTTTACCTCGACCACAGCAGGACTGTCCACTTCAGGAGCACGACCCTTCACTTCAGCAGCAGGACCCTTCACTTCAGGAGCAATGTAGTCAACGAGACTGGGCTCTAGCAGAGGACTAACTTCACCAGGGTTGTCTGCTTGAAGCAGGTCGGGACTAGAGGGTCTCGATTGTACCGGAGAAGACAACGGGGAGCCATTTGCACCAGTGATAGTAGCTTCTTCTTCCAGAGTGTACACTGGCACATGGAGATGATCATGCTGCTCATCTCCGTCCCAATTTCGAGCACCTTGACGTGTTACGGCTCCGACGTCAGCCGGGTTGAGTGCAGATTCGGATATGAACATATTTCTGGTATGAGTCTCACCTTTCACTTGTAGGGTACGAAGGTATTGAAGTATTTCCAGTGTAAAGACGCGCCCACCTCGCTTCCTGACAGCGGTAGCCCTATAACAGGCGTCCATCTTTCTTTCGAGGAGAAAGTCCAAAGGGTTCAGGCCTAGAGCGCTTACGTAGGCACTTTTCAGCTGGCTTGGAGTGTACTTGATCCATGGACTTCCACGTTGTCTGAAGAGCAAGGTACCTGTTTCCTTAGGCATTGAAAATGTAGTCTCTTCAGGGTGAGTTGTAAAAACTGCTTCATGTAAGGTCATTCTATGTTTTTCAGTCCCAATGATTTTGTTAACGTTTGCTATTCGGCTTGCAGCTATAGTTTTCAACTGCATCACTCCTATTTCGAAGGCAGAACGTATAGCTGCTGTCTTCCGCATGAAGATCAAATCGGAGTAGAACTGGGTGTATTCTGGGTACTCGTCCGGTTTGCGGTCGTAGAAATAACTTGGTTCCACAAACGAAAGCTGTTTGGCTAGGGCTTCATCGGTACGCTTGGTTAAGGTTATCATTACAGCCTTCATGTCTGCACCCGAGCCAAGGTCCGTTTTATGATCATGCCCTAAAGGTTTGAAGCGAACATCGGGATCGTGATAGACCAAGTGTTCAGCCTGATCGGCGTATGCAGTGAAAGCAACAAAACGCAGGACATCGGAAGCAGAGGTGTAGAACATGTTACCTCTCAACTCTTGGTAAGCTTCATGTAGATTGTCGTACATCTCTACAATTGACTTGGTCTTTTCAGGCTCACTAATCATTGTCATCAGTTCTTTTGCTTTAGTGAACACATCCCTATCCAGTTCCATGACAACTCTACTGTCTTCCACAACACCGGTCTTTTTCAGGTGATCCATTGTCCCAGCGTCCAAAACCAGTCTGTTCTTATGGAAGAAGTTTGCCTGTTCCTTGATAGCAGTCATGTGGGGCATTAGATTTTCCCAGTTACCGGTCCACGTAGTGAAGTATAACGTGTCTTGAGTTTGGGTCAGTCCCCTAGACACTAGGGCTAGAATCGCAGTCAGTGCTACTGCAGAGCCTGAGACTGTGTATAGACCCATCTCTAGGTTGAGACTAAGTCGTGGTATCCTTTGTAGACTAAGTCGTGGTATCCCTAAGTTACATTGTCTACAAGTGGCAATATGAGTTGCTTTTATACCTTACGGCTCTCAGTGAGGATGGGGGTGGAGATCAGGACACACAAAACCAGAGGACTGAGATCGGAATCCCCAATTTCAGTAAATCCGACGAGGAGCGCCGTATCCAGTCTAAGGCAAGTCAGAGGACTGAGATCGGAAAATCCCCAATTTCAGTAAATCCGACGCGGAGTGCCGTATCCAGTCTAAGGCAAGCCAGAGGACTGAGATTGGAAAATCCCCAATTTCAGTAAATCCGACGCGGAGCGCCGTATCCAGTCTAAGGCAAGCCAGAGGACTGAGATCGGGAAATCCCCAATTTCAGTAAATCCGACGAGGAGCGCCGTATCCAGTCTAAGGCAAGCCAGAGGACTGAGGATGGGACGTCCAAACTGGGAGTCAATATCACATTCAGGGTGGGAATCTCAATGAGCTATTTTATTCGAGCACACATAGGCAATGTATAAGTTGACAATGGTAACCCGGTCTGAGGGATGTCAGGGTGCAACATTCCTCTCTGTAGTTGTTGACACTATCTATATACATGTGATGTGACTGTATTGTACTTTGGGAATAATAAAACATTTTATTTGAAACATTGTTTAAGGATCTGTTATGACTTTATTTCATAGGCATATAGACATTGACATATATCATCATTAGATACATAGGTTACATAGGTTACATAGCCACACTATAGACCAAGTGTTATTAAACTAAACAGAGTACCGTGCCACTTTACTATTAGATACCCCCTTTCCCTTTGTTTGCCTAGTCCAATGGTCATCACAATTTCCCCTTACGAGAGTGGTCTTCCTACACTTGACGCAAGACGCAGATGATATCTTACGTAGAGTCTTGCACACATCAGGGTTGACAAAGGAACTGCTGCATACCACACAGCCCTGAGTCAACATCTCACTAAGGTCACACAGATCCTTTTGTGTGAACTCGCCAGGCTTAAGCTTTTCCAACAGCGACATCAAACTGCTTTCCAGCCGGAGTCCCTCCTTGGGATCCATAATGCACACCGTGATCATTCCGAGCAGGCAGCATACAGCGATGCACTTCCAACTCTTGAAGCGTAACAACCTAATGTCCAATGCACATTTAGAGAACAGCTTGGCAGCTACCAGTGTGACACTTTCATTCAGCACATGGATAGGTGACAGGGTACGGGACGTGTGTTCTCGGACATGTTCCAGGATTAGATACTTGCACAGTATACTGATCATGTTGTCACTGTGTGCGGGGAAAGCGGATCCTTTCAACTTGGTAATTATCCGCTTCTCGGCCTCTTCTATCCCTTGTACATCTGACAAGATGTACACGTTGAATCTTGGGTTATCTGTGTCTCTGGAATAGTCTGTAACACATGCCTTGTTTACCCAGTCCCTGTGCTTGACAATTCCCTTAAGATTACATATTGTGTTCACACTATGCATCTTAATCGAGAGTGATAGGCATGCACCTCGGATGTTAGAGATGTTTGTCAGCAACTGATACAGGTCCTCTCCGAGGTCTACACAGGTGGTTATGTATCGGTCCATGACATTCACAGCCGGCATAAAGACAGAGTGGTGCTTCTGGGTGTAGATCATGTCGACCGGTATCATGTTAGCAAACCAGCTAACAGCCGCTAACCGATGGTTCTGGTAGTTGGTGAAGGTATCATTGGTTAGCTCCTGTGGATTAGGGTGATCCACCCCTGTCTCGTTTGCAGTGTTTGTACTGTGCAGAGACAATTGGTCCAGCAAGGCTCGCTCCAGTTCAACCTTACCCATCTCTGGCATACCAAAGTCCAATTTTGGAAATTTGAACATGTGGCGATCCAAAGGGGTGAACGGAGTGCAGTCTTGCTCGTCCCTGAACAGCATACGGGGGACAAGGTGCTGTTTCCTCCTGGACTTGATCTGAGTAACTGTTGTTGTTGCAGCAGTTACAGTACAAGACTGCGCTTGTTGACAATATCCATTAAGGGGTTCCATTTCAATATCATCAGACCAGGTGATGTTGAGTGTAAGATCTAGTTCGCATCCTCACCCTTTATAACCATTTTGGATATTTAATTTTAGCTAGCCCTTCCGACCTCGAGCTACACAGCCGACCAAGCCTAATGGCAATAACCTCTGGTTCAGATAGACTTGTGAATGTCTGAGGGGCGATGTGTGTTGCCTCAGGACTTGGAATTGTCCTTGTACTCTGTTAGTGTGTCAGGGGCTGTGACATAGCAACTACGGCTATTCCCCACTAGCAGTAGGAAATGATATGTACTCAATGGGACTACCAACACAGAAAGTAATAAAGACATGTCACAGGTCTACATTGAGTTTAGATTTCTTTATTCATTTTACAAAGCATTGTATGAACTAACTTACATGCATATACATGCCACAAATAACATAGGTGAACAGCATATCTGGTTCAATAAAGATTCAAAGGTTACACAGAACAAGTAAACAAATCATCTGTGAGGTTAGTTGTTAGTTACAAAACATGGTGCAAAATCACGCCTGGTTAAAGGGTTATCGGGCTCCCTTTTGTGATTGCAGCATTCCGTCATCGTCACACGGGACCATGGGATAGATTTTCCAATGATAGAGAATATGGAGCCCCTGAAGGTCTGCAGGGTTGTATAATCTGCGGCCGTGATATACATCCCGAGAGCCTCTATGATGTTCAAGGCAAGGTCCTTATTCTGACCCTTAAACCTCTCGACATTGTACATGTCCAGCCAGGTTTTCACATTTGTGTGTGCCGTGCTTCTTTCGAATATACAGGCCAAGCCATCGACGATTGCTTCCACCAGGTTCATATCGTCCATCTCATCCTGATGAAAGTGCTCAGGGTGATGCGGGTTCTTCTCATAATGGTGCTTGAATCCAATGTTTGCCATGGCTGACATGTCATCCGTGTTGTCAATATACAGCTTCTCCAGTGAGCATGCTTGCACTTCTTCTTCGGTCTGGCTACCTCCGTAACGTTTGTTGAGCAGGATCCGTTTCTTCTTGTTTACAGCCGCGGCTTCCTTGTCCATGTGTACGGCCATGATACCAGAGTACGCAGCTGCTTCAATTGCACTTGTCTTGCTAGAGTCGTGACACGCAATGCTTCTCACATAGTAGCGATCGGCAAGCAGGTCCAGAGTGTCTTCACAAGTCCTGGTTGCTTGTTCTAGAGCTCTGGCAACCACAGCGCCGATCATGGTCACAAACATGTTGTGTGAGAGGAAGGCTTTATGGTGTTCTCTCAAGGGGAGACTATTCACCAAGGCTTTCTCACACTCGGGACTCCAGACGTTGGCATCTGAAGCGGCGCACAGGACATGCACCAGTTTGACAGTGCCGTACTTGGTCGTAGGGATCTCAATCTTCACCTTCTTGGCACGTGCTCTCGTTACGATGTCATGTACGAAGGAATTCATCGGGGCTGGCTTGTAGACATATTTGTTATGCTCGGGGATCAAGGGTAGCGGGTTCGGTGATACACCAGTAACCTTAGCAGGGGCTCTGGTTCTGGCATTAGGAGGAGGTTTAGCAGAAGCCATTCTATGTCTCCCGAGTGGAGTCCTAACACGATGTAAATGTACAAGTCAGGGACGCAGGTGGTATCTTATGCAGGATACGGGAGTTGAAGCTAGCGAGGTTAATAAATAGAGATGAACCACACTATAGGTCCTATAGCCAGTGGGAAACTGGCTGCTGTCAGACGTGGTGATGTGTTTACAGGGGCAAACACATTAACATGGGATCCAATGTGTACTTTCCTCGCAACGGTGCAATTTGAAACAGAGAAACTGTGCACTTCATTGGTGTAGCCCACTCTGGCTGACCTCTTACACTGGTAGATTGCAGTGTGGTTGCACGTGTCACCATATATCATTAGAGTGTCTTTACTTGTTACGTTATGGGTAACCTTCATCCCTGACTGTATATTGTACCAGTCCTTGTATTTGGAGACATGGCCCCGTTGCTCGATGCGATATAACCTGTACGTTATGTTGTCCTCTGTCAAGATAAGCCAGCTAGTGGTCATAAAGTGGTGAGGATTCGAGTTTGGACATATAAGTTGCAGAGGTGTAGCAGTGCGGTTAGGAAGAGCCTTAATCCTTGGGACTGAAGTGAAAGTAGTAGAAAGAGGCTCGGTGGTAACATCCTTGATCTTAGCCTCTGTGTGAGGTGTAAGGAAATTAAGGGCCGTGGCCATATCACCACTGGCATCCACAGTCTCAGTTGTAGCGCCAACATTCCAAGGTCCGGGTGTAAAGGCTGCATGTTTGGTTACTGCCATACTAGGCCTAATTGCTAGATACCCATATGTGTTGGGTAATGAAGTAGCAGAGACTGGTAGCTGATCCTCTGCAGACGGGATCGTGGCAGTTGATAGGGTAACAAGTAGATAGCTCAAGGGTATAGCTGACAACGCCATGGTTGTAACAACCAACACTGGAGATGATGTGGATACCTCAGACCCGTAATAGGCTAAATGTGGCAATACCCAATACCCCCCTAACTACTACTTTAGAAAAACAACCTAGTTTCTCTGACATATCAGTCTTTGGATGGAGCAATAACAAGATGGTCCGTTAATCATCTTACCGATTACACTTTGGATGGTTCTCGCCTACACCATTTGGCTTTTGTCACAGTGCAGACCAGCGATTTCCCTCGCACCCGCACATCCACCCTACATTCACAGGATTGGATCACGAATGCTCCTGTTTGTCCTCATCGGGACATCTTGAGTCTTTGTAACAACCATCACTTTTACAACTAAAATGATCAATAAGGGGCAGGTTAGAGCTGAGAGGATGACTGAAGCAGCAGCCATGGACCGACTGCTGCTTATCATGACCTCGCAGTCGAAATATTTGTTTCCCTGTGACTGCGATGCTGTATCGGCTCGCACTTTGTCAATGTATTTCTGAACCGTGGCATCCATGGCGATGATGTCCTTTAACACGGTCTGTCCTTGCTGGAGCAACAGAGTCGACTGAGCGGATCGATCCCGAATGCTAGCGATAGACTTGAGTATGTCCACATCGGAGAGAGAGTAGACCTTCGACAGTATCCTCGGACTCTTGGTCATCCGGACCACACTCACGTCGTTCACTGTGTTGGTATCAGGCTTTCCAGCTGATGTGCTCCTCATGGTGAACATGTCTGCTTTTGCCTTGTAGCAGATAGGTCCGAAGCACGGGTCGCCACACACCACGGGACATTCCAAGCCTATCTCGCCCTTGTAGTTCACTTCACAGGCAGATACAATATCATCCTGGTTCAGACCTTCACATACTCCCCTGGAGTCACACTGGGGCATCCTGTAGTTGTAGTTTGTGTCGTTTACCATGTGTCTGTCGAGCCAACAAGTCCTGTTGCCCCTTGAGGAATCTATGAAGGCCATGTACCATTGCGAGAGCACAACGGGTTTCCAAGTGTCCCTCCTGACTACCATCACTAGCCTAGAGGAGGACTGGGAACGGCTTGCAACTGGTATATCGGTATAAGATTCTGTGATGAAGCCCGGTTCGCACCCAGTCATATCTGACCGCAGTACACCTTGAGCGCACGAGAGTAAGCGCTGATGTGCTCCCTGGAGGGCGAACACGATGGTATTGAGCTGTATGGCCAAGTTGAAGGCTCCACTCTTCCAGGTGTCAAGCAACCTATTCAACCTACTGGTATCATTGAACCCCCGGTGCGGCTGATTGTACAGGACATGATCTGCATTGAGGGGAGAGTATGGTAAAGTGCTGGGGAAATCTTTAACTACATTTTCCAGGGCTCCTTCGATCAACGTCCTGTAGTATCGCATCACATCCACCACATGAGGGTTAGAAGTAAAACTCTCGGCCTGGTATGATAACAGTTTGGAAACGGAGTCGGACACGGCAACGTTGTGGTTGTTGCCGAAACGAGTGTCCATGAGAGCGGCCAGATCGGTCAAGGCTGAGTTTAGCAATGTCGTGGACCATTTGTATTCCCTCGTGGCTGTTGACAGTGTCATAGTTGCATCGTGCCAGCTGCCAGAATAACACAATTGATCACAGCCTTTATGAGACTCAGGTAACCCTCTGCAGGCTACCTGGGAACACTTCGGGTAATTTACTTCGAGTTCGGTCCAGTTGAGGCCTATAAAGAAATGGTAGGCAGTGTAGGAGATGTGCCTCTCCGGTGTGCGTATCTTCCATCTGCCTGGCCTGAGTATCACCCTGTGGTCGAGGGAGTCGGGAGACACTTTACCGTTTCCGATGAACCAGACAGGTCCTGAAGCTAGACCTTCCCCTCTGGGGGTCCCGGCCCCTGCGGTTGACAGTGATTCTTGATTAGAGACGAGGTGAACAATAGGAAGCAGAGCTGATAGTATCATATACATGGATCTGAGCGAGGGTGCATTGTGGTTCGTCATGTCCATGGTGTTGGGGTTCACAGCAGTTTCCTATAGCGTTGTTGGCTATAGAGCCTTCCTTGAGACATACAGCAAAGCATTGTGAGTATGCTAATGTTGATTAGTACAGCTAGTACAGTGGAGCTCAGAGATAATGCAGAGGTGTGGGTTGACATAGACATTAAGCGCTTCACTGTCTGCCCCGTAATCCTCTCATTCTCTTCGGTCAAAGTACCGAGTTGAGAGAAGACATCACTTCGAGTCTTG
Organism: Salmo salar; assembly: GCF_965601325.2. NCBI lineage: Eukaryota > Metazoa > Chordata > Actinopteri > Salmoniformes > Salmonidae > Salmo > Salmo salar. The sequence goes on from NW_027675456.1 coordinate 39,060, forward strand.
ACAGAGTGGTTCATTGTATTCACGCAATCGTAGGTGTTCTGAAAGAACGCATCGGAGTACGGTAAGTGGTCAGCCCGAATCAGGTCAATTTCAGGGCAATAGAGTAACGCTAGGGGTTGGACAATCTGTGTGGTGAGCGGTCCCACTGTTGTAATATACTTTTTCACCTTGGAGACGAGAGGCTCTTCTGTGTGCGTGTAGTAACCCGGCCTGGGCTGAGGCAAGGACATTTTATCCGATCCGAAGGAGAATGGTTCGAGTTCACATGGGATTGTAACGCGTTTCGCACCGTGATTAACATGGATTATCATTTTAATAAAGATTTCCTCTGATGATTCCATATGGCTAGAGATTGCAATCGGATACCCGGTGCCCCCTTGTGGCCAATTGTTATCAACGTAGTCTCCCAGCTCCATGCAAGAACTGGAGCCTCTGATGCACTCGACCGTTTTCGATATCAAGTACATACTGTCAATGATTGCTGACAAGCCCTTGGCGCCTTGGTGAGAGGGCAGGGTGAAGCCTCTTGTCACTACTTGCTTGCTGGACAGCCAATCTTCTTCCTCTCTAGTCAGTGAAGGTGTTCCGAGCCAGCGGCTCCAGTCCACTATACTCTGGACAACAGCCTGTCTCAAATGTCTGGTGATGGGTAATGGTACCAATAGCCTAGCACGATGCTCAGCCCCGCTAATGTAGCTGTCGCAACCTTTTGTGAGGTTCTCCTGTGCTTCACTCTGTATACCAAATGAAGGGAACCGGATGCCATCGCTCCTTACAATGGTAGAATGTGAATGGATGCAAATCATGTCCCTATCCTGGTCAACGAAGGCTACAGTATCCTTATAATTCAAGTTGATAGCCTGTGAGCCGTAGGGTATAAACTTAACCCTCTCGATAGCACTCTGGATGATGTGTTCACTAACGGGTAAAGGAGCGCCTACGTTCATGTCTGAGGACAAGCCCAATCTCAGGTCAGGCATATCGGGAACCAGGACAAAGCTTTTACTGAGCGGTATCCCCTGGGTGGCGTGCTGGAAAAACATTGAACCTTCCAGTTTGTACACGCCATCCACCTGAGCGTAAGAGTATGCCCCGTCTCCGAACTTTGAGTTTCTGGTGTACCGGTAATGTAAAGTGCGGAACTTGGTGGCTGTCAGGTTGATTATGTTTGAGAGCTCCGTGAAGGTCGGCAGGCCTTTGGTGCTACCAAAGGTGTAGTCAAGGTATCCCAGGGAGTATCTACACACACCCCACTTGGCCATATCCGCTATGATCCCAGCGAGGTCTCGCATAGAATAATGGACCCTATTGTGATCCAAGACAACATGGTCAGGGTTGGCATGTCTGTTGAGCAACATCGGCCACTTGCAGTCAACGTTTGGGATGTAGTCACCCGATGGCACGGTCACCACTATCCCGGCACGGTTGTTCGATATCTTGCATAGTTCCTCAAATACCAATAGTCCTGTCCTCTCTGGATACTCGTCCTCACGGGGTAACCTGATTGTGTAAGGGTCACCGGCGGCGTACTCTCCTAGGGTCCAGCGACCAGGTCTTACCCGCTCACACCCTGTCTTCCTCTGAGTGAATATGGATATAGTGTCCAGGTTCAGAAAGGCTCCATATGACGCCACGAGTACACCCAATTGCTGTAGATCAGTCTCTGCTTGCTCCTGCTCAGAGTGGAAAGGGAATGATTGTTTGTAATTGCCATATTGATGACGGGGAGTGTACTGCTGAAATGGCAAACTACCCCCTTCTACATCCTCAATGTCTACTGGATGCTTGACTTTGGGGCAGATGATAATTATGAATCTATCCCTACACACTATACACTTCATGTTTGTTACTGGTGTGTCATGACAGGCTGGAATGGGGTCATCCTCAGGGCTATTGTAGAGGATGTTGTCATCTTTGTCATATATGGTTATAGGTCCAGAGCATTTCTCGGTGTTACCGCATTTAAAGTAATTGTACGTAGTTGTGTAGTATCTTTTGGTCCTCATGACATCGGCAATCTGGTAGGCTGAGATCCCAGGTATCAACTCTAACTTTGATCCGTATAGGTTGTTGATAATATCAAAGTCCGACGCCTTTACTGTCTCGACGTGAATGTCGATGACTATCACCCAAGGACCTCGGTTCAACTGGGACTGCAAGATTAATATCCAGTCAAGTACAGCAGCCAGCTCTTCCTGGTAGGGTTCGGGTCGGATGGAGTGTATGAAGCTAAGCTTCACACCTATCTTAGCTCCCCAGCCCTGACGGATGATAGTTTTCAGGGTATCCTCGGCCTGAAGTGGTACATACACCTGGGACGTTTCCACACTGTTGTACTTCGATAAGGATCGTACGTCTATGGTCAAGTACTGATCATTGAGACGCCGGGGAAGGTGTTCCATTATGACCTCGATGTCGACGAGTACGACATCACATCTCATCATGTCTAGAGGAGCGTACGGGTTGTCTCGTGTTGGTCCAGACAAGAGGGCAAACACATACATTGTGACTAGACAGAAGCGTTCCGTTTTAGGTGGGACCGAGCCATATACAACCCTGCCCTGGTTCTTGACCGAGACATCGGGCTCCTGGTGTGTAATTTCCAGCGTCCAGTCGTTGTTGCTGCCCTCGACTCCTTTTGACAGGTGTGCGAAGGGGGTCGTGATGCACGTAGGCGAGCACAGACCATCGGAGTTTGCGTAGTGGAGCAGAGCATGGGTGCAATTGCAGGACTGGTGCAGCTTCGGTTTCCACAGGCAGTTGACATCGACATTCTTTTGTAACCCTAGCATTGTTTCCCGATGAGTGTCATAGATTTCGAGCTTGACGTGGAAGGAGTCCAATCGGCCGCAGGTGAAGTCTTCTATGACCAGGGAGATATCGAATACGTGCACGAAGAAGCCAACTGATTTAATGATGGTCAAGTTCTGACCTCTAGGGATGTTGTGTTGAGCCTGTCCGGAGACACGACCCGGCGTGTCTTCCCACACCACCCAAGTACCCCAAGGCTTGCCCCTGAACCAATATAGCACTTTAGGTATGTACCTTTTCTCCATGCCCAAGGGGATGGTGAGTCTGGTCTCTACGGCAAGCACGTCCTGTTCCCCCATCCACAAAGGATTGGTTAGAAAGTGAATGGCTAACTCGGGGTTCACATCTTTCCCAGTAACAAATGGTTTCACCACGGTGTTATATAGTTGCTTTGAGGTGTCGTAAAAAGACAGCTTGTTCAGCCTGTAGTACAGTGATTCTGCTGGAAACCCCATGTCATGTAACATTTGTTCGAAATTGAACATACACCGGGTCAGTTCTGCATAACCGGTCATGTCTCTGCAAAGTTTCTCTACTATGCCGCTAGGTATGTCCCGCACCCAGCTTGTAGTCAGCTCCTTGAGCGTATCAATTAGGGGTGTCGACTGTATATTGGTGAAGAGGTCCTGCACCTTATAATGTTCAGGATTACCGCAAATCGTGTTATGCCAGAATGTGCCGGGTAGGATCATACTTTCATTTGTTGGGCAAGAGATGCTGTGAAGTGTACAATACTCTTCACCTTCATACATCCCCAGGAAATAGCCTCTAGGACACACGGCTGCACATCGTCTTCCTCTTGTGACCTTGTAACGCAGGCTTGGTTGCCCCAGAGGACACCTGTAAAGACATAGTCCAACACCGATGGCCGTGCACCCAACAAGAGCAAATGGCGGGTCGTAGATGTCGGAGCAGTATTCTACATCATTACGGCAGTTGAGTAAATTTGTCTGTACCAATATATGATTACGTCTCGTGCTACCCAGACAAGTCAAGAAACACAGAGCCGTTAGCAGATATGCTCGGATCAGCAGGGAACTGGCCATTGTTATCACATGTGGACATGTTGTCCGATTAACGAATCTGTTAATTTAAAAGAAAGTCACATACGACACAGCCTGTGAGGTACCAATGGAAACGACCAAGCCGAAAACCCTCCTGAGTCTCTTCGACGGCACAGGCAGTATTTGCAGGCCATTCGTCGAAGCAGGATGGACCGTGCGAAGACTAGACATCGACGGTGGACACGGGGCTGATATCGTTGTAGACATACTAAAGTGGGACCCCGTCACAGAGTGGCAAGGGCCAGCTCCCGACGTTATAGTCGCCGGACCACCTTGTGAAAACTACAGCATAGCAAGGACTAATGCCAATATGCCGAGGAACCTGACGATGGCAGATTCTCTGGTGGAAAAGACTATAGACATCATAGAGCACTTCCATACAATCAACCCTACCATGCAGTACTTTGTGGAAAACCCAGACTCCAGTCTGATCTGGAAGAGATGGGTTTCGCACAGGCTTTACGAAGACATCGAGAATCACCCGTTGAGTGTGTTTGTGAAGCGGATGAATGATGGTCAAGGGAAGAAAACGTGTCACAACGTCACCCAGGCCAAGAGCAAGGGATTCAAGATGTCTTGTAAAGACCCCAGGGCTGTCAGACTCGATTACTGTCAATACGGCTCAAAGTACAGAAAGAGGACTCGGTTCATGACCAACAACCCATTCAGAGGCAGGAAGTGCAGAAAGGACTGTGGCAGCATCATCAACGGGAAGCACACTGAGGTAGCTCAACGAGGCCCTAGGTCGTCATCGGATACAAAAGGAGTCACAGTAGGAAAGACTACACATACATTAGACGAGCTACATGCCTATCCGGACGCTCTCACGACCAGAATATTTAATCACGTTGACAAAGCCGTCCCCCGTGAGAGACAGGGTCTTGGCCCCCTACGACCGGAGCCCACATTGACTCCACTTAGGACTTGATGGCGACGGTTACTGTTTGTTTTTTTATTGTTACACTCTGCCTTACTGAATGTCAGTGCTATCCATGCCATAGGTACTATAGTATGTTGTGATATACAGTGATGATATTGAAATGTGAAATAAAAGACATAACGAAATTCTGGTTGGTATGGTTGTGTATTATTGTAAGAAAAGGCACATTGTATACATACACAATACATAGATACATGTCAGGTTACAAAACATTTGGGTTTCGTATGCGTAGCAAACACCAGAGCGCCCAGCTTGGACTTTGAGTGTACTCGCTTGTGTATAGGACAAGGGTAGGTTGTAGACGTTTCAGTCGCCTGGACACAAAAGAGTCCAGATCCGGTCTTCCTGATAGTCACAGGGACACCCCACAGCAATGTTAGTCTCCCAGCTTCGCTTTCTACCCGGGTTTGATTCGGCACTCCCTCGGTCACGGACACTGGGAAGGGTTGACAGTATCCCCGACCTTTTAAGACGCATCGAAAACGGCTCCCGATCGATGTTACGTCAGATAGTATGGGGTTAGAGGAAAGGCCAACTGAAAGGGACAGGGGGTCATCACAGCCCGGGTCTTCAATGTCTTGGGTGTTGAACGTATCCACGTACTCAAACCCAGAGTTATTTTTATAACAGTTGGGCAACCGAACAGACTTCCTAAACGAGTACGGGCCCTTGTCGATAGATGAACGTCTGTTGTCAAGATCACTGTTGAGCCTCAGATACCCGGACCCAGATGAGTTACAAGGTCCCTTTCTCATCGCATGTCCAAGGTTGCAGAGTCCGCACGAGTCTGCGTCTGCGGGGTAAGACAGCAGAACGTACTTCATGGAGACCCTCTCCATCTCGTCCAGTAAAGGTCTGTAGGCCTCTATACCATCAACACTGCACAGTTCTACCGGAAGATACCAGAGCATTCTGAGGCTCAGCTTGGCCTTGACAGAGGACGCCCTGACATACACGGCGATCTTACCAACCACCTTTGCAAGCTCTCTGAGAGACGAATCGGTCTCCAATTCGATCATCTTTGCCTTCACAAGTCTCATCAGAGACTCGACTATGACCAAGATCAGACTCGTTGTTAAAGCAGCAGATACTTTACGCTTGGTGGAGCGATCGGCTTCTGTGGCGAATTTCTTGTTGCATGTCTGGCAACACTTGAGGTCCACGTCCAAGTTCAATCTGCTAACAGGCCTGCCGGGTAGAAAAACCTCATTGTAGCACAGGGGACGGGTACTGTCTCGGTTCGCCACCGTGGTGCTCAAGTGTCCTCTGGATGTGACCGTATACCGGTGTACTGTGTTACCCGTCGCAGGGTCGACGGGGTCTTCCATGAGCAGCACGGGGTTGACGGATCCCCACTTCTCACGTGACGGTAGCATTGATAAGGGCTCTCGGGTGCGTGTTATACAGTAATTCACCAGTTGATCAAAAGTCAGATCGTGGCTCGTAAACACTGTGAAGGTATAAGGGAAAGCCCTAGGTCTATCTGTTAGAGTCCCCGGGAGGTTGTTGAAGGTCTCTAAAGTGGTGACGGCATACATCGCAGTCATTTCTTCCGTAGGGAAAGGTGAGACAGGGGAGAGTATCTCTCTGACACTTGGTTCACCTAGAGTTGGTCTTCCGGCTGAGTCGTCTACCTCATCGTAGCACTTTATTGTGTTATGGTCGACTTTCAACAAGACCTCATCTCCTAACCCTCCTTTATCTCCAACGTGTAGCACTTTGCATTCCCGATCCTCTTCGAGTCGAGCCTCTCTGTCGTCGGGGTATTTCCAGTGTGAAAATGAGATATGATCTACCCCGACCAAGGGGATCCCATGAAGGGACTGGTGATCCTCAGCACAGCGGTCCAATAGTCCCCCTGTAGCTAGCATTTGGCTAAGTTCCGGGGGTTCCAAGCTAACCTTATCCGAGTAGTACAGACCAAGAGCACGGTTGTATAGAGGGTAGTGATGCATGACATCGTACCGCTTGCTGAGCATATCTCTTACGGTCTGGGAAAATAGACAGTGTAGCTTTTCACCGAGTTGAAGCTCCTCATCCTGTTGGTACTGTGTGTAGTGTTCTAGAAAGCTTGCGCATGTGACACCCTTCGACATACACATAGCCACAAAATCACCCTGGGTAGCTACAGATTGCAGGTCTGGGATTTGCTCCAAAGAGTCAAAATCTATGTCTCTTCCCAGTAGGCAGGTAGTGTTACCCAATCCCCCGATGGTAACATCAGCTAGTACCCTGGTGAGGTGGCCCGTCGTGTCATTAAAGTCTGAGGCTAATATGGAGGCACGCAACAGGTCTCCTCTTCGCAGGGTTAAAGCACTAGGAGACGTGTTCCACATGTGCCACTGGCCAGTGCGGCACCCTAGGGTGAAGTAACAAGTCACCGGATGCTTTCCAGATGTGTTACTATCATTTAGGGTATATTGTCTCAGTTTCAGAACCTGTGCCTTCTTCACGTTAGACTGCATGATCCCCACACAAGAGACACATTAGGTGGGAACAGACAATACATCAGCTTATATATGAGGGATTGCGTTGCTGTTCACATCATGGGCTATGTGATAGGGGTTGGATATACGCACTGTATGTTACACAGAGTAAAGCAATAACACATATCCATGTCAAAGGTGTCGGATTTTATTGGTACACACAATGGGACATTCGCCTGTTGTACATGGTAAATAAAGAATTGAGTGGTTGTGTGTAAACGTCTCAGTTTCAGAACCTGTGCCTTCTTCACGTTAGACTGCATGATCCCCACACAAGAGACACATTAGGTGGGAACAGACAATACATCGGCTTATATATGAGGGATTGCGTTGCTGTTCACATCATGGGCTATGTGATAGGGGTTGGATATACGCACTGTATGTTACACAGAGTAAAGCAATAACACATATCCATGTCAAAGGTGTCGGATTTTATTGGTACACACAATGGGACATTCGCCTGTTGTACATGGTAAATAAAGAATTGAGTGGTTGTGTGTAAACGATAACAACAAGGTCTATGTACATTCCAATTATACACCCAGTGGTTAGTGTTTCAGGACCAGTGTTTTATAGTTACACCTTTAGGTCGTACAGACTAACTTTAAGCTTGATTGTCAGCTCTGTCATTTTCCTATAGCAGTCAGGGGCATGAGCTCCGGACAAGTTTCCACACATGTAACACCAGTGCCGTTCAGCCAGTGTGACATATATCAGGAACTTGACTTCAACTGTAGGACGATTATAAGGGTCTGGGGCAGTAATCACGTGGGGGTGCGCTATGAACCCCCTGCGGAATCTCTCTTGTCCTATCTCAATCTTTAGCCGGTCAGGGTTGTAGTTTGCCTTTAGGTATGGACACTCTCCTTTGGTAAAGAATGCGTGTTGATTCAGGAACGTGTCACCTGGCACAAAGTCTGATATACCCAGATTGCAACTGGAACACTGGTGACTGTCTCCCTTTCCGGTGTATTCCATGTTGGTTGGGTCTCCCAACCAGGCAAACCTCGATAGGTTGGATCTGCAGCCTACAACACTGTCGGATTCAGCGTTGGACGCTGATGTTACCATAGCCTCCTGGCTCGGAGGCAGCCCCATCATCATTGCTTCGCACGCAAAGGAAGACTTGTCACCAGGTTGCACGTTCTTCCCTCCGTTTGTTGCTGTCATCCATCTAATACGACCCGGCATGCTTGCACCCCAGTATGGGTCGATACCGGTTGCACGGTATTCTCCATTTCTGAAAACTATATCAGAGTGGATTGTGGGTTCTCCCAAAGGTACATGTTTTTTCGGTGGCCATTCCATTGTGGTATCTTTCTCTGCACGTTCACACTGAACTGTATTACAGAGTGCTACCTTACCATGACACTCTGTATAGTCAGTAAATATGGTAACACAAGGTTATAACAACTGGCATATAGTTTGAGGGATTAATCTCCTTGCGTGATGTCCTCTTATTTGCGTAAAGTGAGCAATGGGCCCATCGGAGAGAGCTTTGTTTTTATACTCCGTGCACTTGAAACAACTTCATGGCTCATGTTTGCAAACTGAGTCGGCCGTTGAATATGATGTGTAGAAAGAATGGTTTCCAGGGTCCCCATCGGCCATAGTAGCGACTGAGATGTAATCAAAGGCACGTATAGATTGAGAACCCTGCCCTGTTGCACAAGAAGGACACAATTTACACGGTCCACTGAAGTGTGTATATGCACACATGCAAATGGCACTCGGTACATAAGCACACATCTGTCGATACCACATAAACCGATCCCAGAGAGGCCCGAGTCTACAGGCAATTTGCTGAGATACACTTAGCGCCTCCAGTCCTCACACCCTCAGGGGGTAATATCAGTCCATTAGCCATACACACAAAAAGAACCCCACGTTGGTTAGATAGGTTTCAACAGAGACATTGCCAACCTCTGAAAAGCTCTCTGACAGCAACTCTCTTTGCTCTCTAATCAAACTCTTAGGACAACCTAAGCTTAGCCCCTATCCTCTTAACTCCATCGAACACCTCAGGATACCACAGACTTCACTTTCACTAAGGCTATGGCAGGCTGGTACGACTGCCTCCTCTTGAAGGACAGGACCCTGACAGATTACGAGAAGGAAAAGCTGGACCGTGTGAACGTGAGAGCCGGCAGCGCCGAAGGCGGCCATGTGACGATAGGCCCAAAGGACAGTCTCTTCACCAGACCCATGTATGTGCCGTTAACGCACTACCACCATCTCGACGCCCTATTAGCCATCATGGCGTGCTACGTCTCCCCGGGAGTGAAAAGTCTGTACGACTATCCCGTGAGGCATGTTCACATTGAACCAGGGCAGCTGCTCCGTCACGCATCACAATCCCCTGTCAAGTCAACGTGGAGAGGAGAAGAGTAAGCAAAGTATAGATACGATAAGGGTAAAAGAGAATATTACCATCCTATTCACACTTCACCCACAAGTGGAAAGACACTGGTCCACCCTGGACTCGGTCCCCCCCCCATAGCCTTATGCGGCCAGGGACCACAGCCAGCCCTCAAGACATGGACTCCACCGCCAGCTACCAAGACCTGAGGCTCATTTCAAAGCATTACACATTCACTGTACAGCATGTATGCACTATGGTGATGACACAGAATATGAATAAAAAGCTTAACAGCCCTTCTCACAGTTCAGTGCCATGTTGTTACATTGACTATTCATCTCTACCGCCACACCTGTCTTTCACTCCTTACTTTGCAAGGCATACCTCGCAGTGTTTCATATCCCACATAGGAATATGCACTCCCAGCACTTACAGAGATGAGTGGTAGCACTATGCATCACTTTCCCAACACTATTGCAGGTATATAACTTAGTGTTTACATTGGGAGGGAGAAATGTAGCACATACCCCTGACAGACATGGTGAATTAGTCAGTCCTAGCAAGCAAAACTCCCGAATGCACTCTGTGACACTGAGACAGAATAGCATATTGTAGCCTAAGGCAGGTGCATATATTATAGACACAGAGATAGTCAGACAGGGAATAGGAGGACAGTGTGTACGAGAGACAACCCAATAGACATTGGGGCGAGGTGCAGCAACTATTACCTACATTGGATAAAGCAGGACATTAAACCAACAGTAGGGGGGAGCGACGGGAAGGTACAGTTCCAAACACACCGGGTGGCAGGACGGCCAGGAATACTACTATCACGCTCACCAGACACAGTGTTCCTAACCAACAGATATGTTATTTATATAGTTTTAGAATACTTTTAGAAATAGTTAGTTGATTACGGGGCCACCTGGCTGTTCGCGAACAGAGCCCTTGGTCGGAATGTGTCGCGTGTGAGTTCTGGGGCAGGACGTTCCAGTGGTATCCACCTGGTGGTAGTGTTGTATAACAAATAAATGTATTATATAACAACAAACACACACAATGTCCACATCAAAGGGAAGGTAGTGTAGGAAGGGGGGGGCGTTTTTAGAATCCATACCCAAACTCACACGGGGCCCAAGGGCAGTACGGGGGGCCACCTGGCTGTTCGCGAACAGAGCCCTTGGTCGGAATGTGTCGCGTGTGAGTTCTGGGGCAGGACGTTCCAGTGGTATCCACCTGGTGGTAGTGTTGTATAACAAATAAATGTAATAACCCTCCCGTTGTCCAGGCCGGGTCAGAGCGACCCGCCGGCTCGGCCGCGCGTTAGGAGCCGTTCCCCCGCGTCCAGGCCGGGTCAGAGAGACCCCCCCCTGGCTCGGCCACGCGTTAGGAGCCGTTCCACCCCGAGTCCAGGCCGGGTCAGAGAGACCCGGGGGGAAGCGTCAGCAGCGCGTACGTCGTAATCACCCCTCTGCAGTTGTCCAGGCCCGGGTCAGAGAGACCCCCCCGGGGGCCGGGCGCGCGTCAGCAACGCGTACGTCGTAATCACCCCTCTGCAGTTGTCCAGGCCCGGGTCAGAGAGACCCCCCCCGGGGCCGGGCGCGCGTCAGCAACGCGTACGTCGTAATCACCCCTCTGCAGTTGTCCAGGCCCGGGTCAGAGAGACCCCCCCGGGGGCCGGGCTCGCGTCAGCAGCGCGTACGTCGTAATCACCCCTCTGCAGTTGTCCAGGCCCGGGTCAGAGAGACCCCCCCGGGGGCCGGGCGCGCGTCAGCAACGCGTACGTCGTAATCACCCCTCTGCAGTTGTCCAGGCCCGGGTCAGAGAGACCCCCCGGGGGCCGGGCGCGCGTCAGCAACGCGTCGGCGGCGCGTTAGGAGCCGTTCCACCCCGAGTCCAGGCCGGGTCAGAGAGACCCGGGGGGGAAGCGTCAGCAGCGCGTACGTCGTAATCACCCCTCTGCAGTTGTCCAGGCCCGGGTCAGAGAGACCCGGGGGGGGGGGGGGAAGCGTCAGCAGCGCGTACGTCGTAATCACCCCTCTGCAGTTGTCCAGGCCCGGGTCAGAGAGACCCCCCCCGGGCCGGGCGCGGCGCGTCAGCGTGCAGTCGGCCGGCCGTAGAGAGGCTACTAATATTGTCAGGAAGAAGAAGAAGAAGAAGAAGAAGAAGAAGAAGAAGAAAAAGAAAAAGAAAAAGACAAACACGACGAACACGACGAGGACGACGATGAGGACGATGGCGAGGTGTACGGCCCCGCCGAGCGCGAGGCAGCAGCCGGCGCCTCGCCGCGGTCCCGATTTCAGCGCGGCTCAGGTCCTGGAACAGATAGCCTCCAGCGTCGACCGAGAAGACGAAGAAGACTTTTGCGATTCCGAAGAGGAGGACGTTTCGGAAGACGAAGACGGCGAGGAATACGACCCCGAACGTGACGCGGACGACTCGGCCTTGCGGTCGCGCTCCTCTTCTTCTTGTTCTTCTTCTTCTTCTTCTTCTTCTTCTTCTTGTTCTTCGGAGGAGGAAGAGCGAGAGGGAGACACGGCCGCCGCCCGAGAGCGAGACAGAGAGCCAGAGCCAGAGGACACGGCGGCGGCGGCGGCGGCGGCGGCGGCCTCTGCCCAAAGGGCCCGAAGGGAGACGTTGCTGTCAAAAAACGGCAAAATCAAATGGTCCTCCGAGGCCTATCGCGGCCCGGACCCGCCCCGCGCCGTCCGCCACCCCGGCCCCGCGGTGACGCCCGGCCCTACGGCCTACGCGGCGTCGCGCGCGCTCGACATCGAGTCCGCCTTCCGGCTGTTTGTCACGCCGGCGATAGAAAGGATCGTGGTGGACATGACCAATCTGCAGGGGGTGAGAAAATACGGCGACGGCTGGCGACCCATGGACTCGGTCGACCTGCGCGCCTACCTAGGGCTGCTGATCCTAGCGGGCGTCTACAGGTCCCGGGGCGAGGCCGCGGCCAGCCTGTGGGACGCGGAGAGCGGCAGGACCGTGTTCCGAGCCACCATGCCGCTCAAGGTCTTTCACAAGTACTCGAGGCTGCTGCGATTCGACGACCGCCGGTCGAGACCCGCGAGACTCGCAGCCGACAGACTGGCGGCCATAAGAGAGGTCTGGGACCTGTGGGAGGAGCGGCTGCCGGCCCTCTACAACCCGGGGCCCGACTTGACGGTGGACGAACAACTGGTCCCGTTCAGAGGTACCGTCTGCGTGTGTGTGCGTGTGTGTGTGCGTGTGTGTGTGTGTGCGTGTGTGTGTGCGTGTGCGTCTGCTGTGAGTGTCTGTGCGTCTGCTGTGAGTGTCTGTGCGTATCTGCAGTGAGTGTACTATAGAGAGGTAGCGTCGGCGTGTAACATAAACGCCGTGCGTGCGCCCCCGATGATGAGCCAGCGGTAGTATAGAGGGGTAGCGGCATCATCGTCAGCAACAGCATCATCATCGTCGGCAACAGCGGCGTCGTAAGCAACAGCAGCAGTAGCATCAGCGGCAGTAGCATCAGCAGCACGACGCTGCTAATCTCCTTCCTCTCAACCCGGGGTCTGACTTGACGGTGGACCAACAACTGGTCCCGTTCAGAGGTACCGTCTGTGTATCTGTGTATCTGTGTATCTGTGTATCTGTGTATCTGTGTATCTGTGTATCTGTGTAGTATAGAGAGGTAGCGTCAGCGGTAGCATCGGCGGCGTGTAACATAAACGCCGTTCGACCCCCACCCCCAATGATGAGCCAGCGGTAGTATAGAGGGGTAGCGGCATCATCATCATCATCAACATCATCATCATCATCATCATCATCATCATCAGCAGCAGCAGCATCAGCGTCAGCATGACGCTGCTTGATGAGCCAGCGGTAGTATAGAGAGTTAGCGTCAGCATCAGTGACTCCGCCGCCGCCGCCGCCTCCTCTAATCTCCTTCCTCTCCCTCTCCCGAAAGGGCGCTGTCCTTTCCGACAGTACATCCCCAGCAAGCCGGCCAAATACGGAATCAAGTCGTGGGTGGCCTGCGACGCCAAGTCCAGCTACGCTTGGAAGATGCAAGTCTACACCGGTAAGGCGGCCGGCGGAGCCCCCGAGAAGAACCAGGGCGCCCGCGTCGTCCTCGATCTCACGCAGGGGCTGCCCGCCGGTCACAACGTCACCTGCGACAATTTCTTCACCTCCTACGAACTCGGCCAGCGGCTCCTCGAGAGGAACCTCACCATGGTCGGCACGGTGCGAAAGAACAAGCCCGAGCTCCCTCCCGCGCTGCTCCAGTCAAAGGGCAGACAGGTCTCGTCCTCCAGGTTCGCCTTCACGCCCACCGCCACTCTGGTGTCCTACCTGGCAAAGAGAAATAAGAACGTGCTGCTCCTGAGCACGCTGCACGCGGAGGCCGACGTCAGCGATCGCCGCGACCGGAAGCCGGCCCTCATCCTAGACTACAACCGCAACAAGGGCGGCGTGGACAACCTAGACAAGGTGGTCGGCACCTACAGCTGCAGACGGATGACCGCCCGCTGGCCCCTGGTCATCTTCCACAACATCCTCGACGTGTCCTCCTACAACGCCTTTGTCATATGGCGAGAGATCAAGCCCGACTGGATGCCTCGGAAGCGGAACAAGAGGAGGGTGTTCCTGGAGCAGCTGGGAAAGGCGCTTGTCAAGCCCTTGATACAAAGAAGGCAGCGTCTCCCCCGCACCGAAGCCGCGTCCGCGCTCGTCAAAGTCCTGCAGAGTGCCGACCGCGACGCCGCTCCTCCGCCGGCCCGGGAGCGCGCCGCCGGCCCGGACGCCGCTGGCCCGGCCGCCGCCCCGCTGGTGGCCAGTAAGAGGAAGAGGTGTCAGCTCTGCCCGCCCAAGAAGGACGCCAAGACACACACGGCGTGCTGCAGGTGTAAGAAATACATCTGCAAAGGCTGTTCGCACGCCTACTGTCACACTTGTGCCCTCTGGGCCTTTAGCCGAGACGGGACAGGGTGACCCGCCCGGGGACACGGGGAGTAGGCAGAATGGGAGGACAACGGGAGGGTTAAAACCACTTTCACCAAAAATTGCAGATTTCTATTTTTGTCACCAAAAAGGATGACTCCGATCATGCCGAACTAGCGACATATTTGGACAGGCCTAAAAAAAACATTTTAGAACCATTTTCACAAAAAAAGCTCAGATATTTTTATTTTCATTTTCGTGACACAAAAACAGTGACTCCGGTCATGCCGAACTAGCGAAAAACATTTTAGAACCATTTTCAAAAAAAAAGCTCAGATATTTTTTTTTTCATTTTCGTGACACAAAAACAGTGACCCCGGTCATGCCGAACTAGCGACATTCTGGACAGGCCTAAAAACACATTTTAACACCATTTTCATAAAAAATTGCAGATTTCTATTTTTGTCACCAAAAACAATGACTCCGATCATGCCGAACTAGCGACATTTTGGACAGGCCTAAAAAAAACATTTTAGAACCATTTTCACAAAAAAAGCTCAGATATTTTTATTTTCATTTTCGTGACACAAAAACAGTGACTCCGGTCATGCCGAACTAGCGAAAAACATTTTAGAACCATTTTCAAAAAAAAAGCTCAGATATTTTTTTTCTTCATTTTCGTGACACAAAAACAGTTACTCCGGTCATGCCAAACTAGCGACTTTCTGGACAGGCCTAAAAAAACATTTTAAAACCATTTTCATAAAAAATTGCAGATTTCTATTTTTGTCACCAAAAACGATGACTCCGATCATGCCGAACTAGCGACATTTTGGACAGGCCTAAAAAAAACATTTTTAGAACCATTTTCACAAAAAAAGCTCAGATTTTTTTATTTTCATTTTCGTGACACAAAAACAGTGACCCCGGTTATGCCGAACTAGCGACATTCTGGACAGGCCTAAAAACACATTTTAAAACCATTTTCATAAAAAATTGCAGATTTCTATTTTTGTCCCTAAAAACGATGACTCCGATCATGCCGAAAAAGCGACATTCTGGACAGGCCACATTTTTTTTTTTTTCACCATTTTCACAAAAAATTGCAGATTTTTTTTTTTCATTTTCGTGACACAAAAACAGTGACTCCGGTCATGCCGAACTAGCGACATTCTGGACAGGCCTAAAAAAAAACATTTTAAAACCACTTTCACCAAAAATTGCAGATTTCTATTTTTGTCACCAAAAAGGATGACTCCGATCATGCCGAACTAGCGACATATTTGGACAGGCCTAAAAAAAACATTTTAGAACCATTTTCACAAAAAAAGCTCAGATATTTTTATTTTCATTTTCGTGACACAAAAACAGTGACTCCGGTCATGCCGAACTAGCGACATTCTGGACAGGCCTAAAAACACATTTTAACACCATTTTCATAAAAAATTGCAAATTTCTATTTTTGTCACCAAAAACGATGACTCCGATCATGCCGAACTAGCGCCATTTTGGACATGCCTAAAAAAAACATTTTAGAACCATTTTCACAAAAAAAGCTCAGATATTTTTATTTTCATTTTCGTGACACAAAAACAGTGACTCCGGTCATGCCGAACTAGCGACATTCTGGACAGGCCTAAAAAAAAACATTTTAAAACCACTTTCACCAAAAATTGCAGATTTCTATTTTTGTCACCAAAAAGGATGACTCCGATCATGCCGAACTAGCGACATATTTGGACAGGCCTAAAAAAAACATTTTAGAACCATTTTCACAAAAAAAGCTCAGATATTTTTATTTTCATTTTCGTGACACAAAAACAGTGACTCCGGTCATGCCGAACTAGCGAAAAACATTTTAGAACCATTTTCAAAAAAAAAGCTCAGATATTTTTTTTCTTCATTTTTTGACACAAAAACAGTGACCCCGGTCATGCCGAACTAGCGACATTCTGGACAGGCCTAAAAAACATTTTAAAACCATTTTCACAAAAAATTGCAGATATTTTTTTTTCATTTTCGTGACACAAAAACAGTTACTCCGGTCATGCCAAACTAGCGACTTTCTGGACAGGCCTAAAAAAACATTTTAAAACCATTTTCATAAAAAATTGCAGATTTCTATTTTTGTCACCAAAAACGATGACTCCGATCATGCCGAACTAGTGACATTTTGGACAGGCCTAAAAAAAACATTTTTAGAACCATTTTCACAAAAAAAGCTCAGATTTTTTTATTTTCATTTTCGTGACACAAAAACAGTGACCCCGGTTATGCCGAACTAGCGACATTCTGGACAGGCCTAAAAACACATTTTAAAACCATTTTCATAAAAAATTGCAGATTTCTATTTTTGTCCCTAAAAACGATGACTCCGATCATGCCGAAAAAGCGACATTATGGACAGTCCACATTTTTTTTTTTTTCACCATTTTCACAAAAAATTGCAGAATTTTTTTTTTCATTTTCGTGACACAAAAACAGTGACTCCGGTCATGCCGAACTAGCGACATTCTGGACAGGCCTAAAAAAAAACATTTTAAAACCACTTTCACCAAAAATTGCAGATTTCTATTTTTGTCACCAAAAAGGATGACTCCGATCATGCCGAACTAGCGACATTTTGGACAGGCCTAAAAAAAACATTTTTAGAACCATTTTCACAAAAAAAGCTCAGATTTTTTTATTTTCATTTTCGTGACACAAAAACAGTGACCCCGGTTATGCCGAACTAGCGACATTCTGGACAGGCCTAAAAACACATTTTAAAACCATTTTCATAAAAAATTGCAGATTTCTATTTTTGTCCCTAAAAACGATGACTCCGATCATGCCGAAAAAGCGACATT
Source organism: Salmo salar (assembly GCF_965601325.2). Lineage (NCBI taxonomy): Eukaryota > Metazoa > Chordata > Actinopteri > Salmoniformes > Salmonidae > Salmo > Salmo salar. The sequence goes on from NW_027675456.1 coordinate 56,474, forward strand.
CTGGACAGGCCACATTTTTTTTTTTTTTCACCATTTTCACAAAAAATTGCAGATTTTTTTTTTTCATTTTTGTGACACAAAAACAGTGACTCCGGTCATGCCGAACTAGCGACATTCTGGACAGGCCTAAAAAAAAACATTTTAAAACCACTTTCACCAAAAATTGCAGATTTCTATTTTTGTCACCAAAAAGGATGACTCCGATCATGCCGAACTAGCGACATTTTGGACAGGCCTAAAAAAAACATTTTTAGAACCATTTTCACAAAAAAAGCTCAGATTTTTTTATTTTCATTTTCGTGACACAAAAACAGTGACCCCGGTTATGCCGAACTAGCGACATTCTGGACAGGCCTAAAAACACATTTTAAAACCATTTTCATAAAAAATTGCAGATTTCTATTTTTGTCCCTAAAAACGATGACTCCGATCATGCCGAAAAAGCGACATTCTGGACAGGCCACATTTTTTTTTTTTTTCACCATTTTCACAAAAAATTGCAGATTTTTTTTTTCATTTTCGTGACACAAAAACAGTTACTCCGGTCATGCCAAACTAGCAACTTTCTGGACAGGCCTAAAAAAACATTTTAAAACCATTTTCATAAAAAATTGCAGATTTCTATTTTTGTCACCAAAAACGATGACTCCGATCATGCCGAACTAGCGACATTTTGGACAGGCCTAAAAAAAACATTTTTAGAACCATTTTCACAAAAAAAGCTCAGATTTTTTTATTTTCATTTTCGTGACACAAAAACAGTGACCCTGGTTATGCCGAACTAGCGACATTCTGGACAGGCCTAAAAACACATTTTAAAACCATTTTCATAAAAAATTGCAGATTTCTATTTTTGTCCCTAAAAACGATGACTCCGATCATGCCGAAAAAGCGACATTCTGGACAGGCCACATTTTTTTTTATTTTCACCATTTTCACAAAAAATTGCAGATTTTTTTTTTTCATTTTCGTGACACAAAAACAGTGACTCCGGTCATGCCGAACTAGCGACATTCTGGACAGGCCTAAAAAAAAACATTTTAAAACCACTTTCACCAAAATTGCAGATTTCTATTTTTGTCACCAAAAAGGATGACTCCGATCATGCCGAACTAGCGACATATTTGGACAGGCCTAAAAAAAACATTTTAGAACCATTTTCACAAAAAAAGCTCAGATATTTTTATTTTCATTTTCGTGACACAAAAACAGTGACTCCGGTCATGCCGAACTAGCGAAAAACATTTTAGAACCATTTTCAAAAAAAAAGCTCAGATATTTTTTTTCTTCATTTTTTGACACAAAAACAGTGACCCCGGTCATGCCGAACTAGCGACATTCTGGACAGGCCTAAAAAACATTTTAAAACCATTTTCACAAAAAATTGCAGATATTTTTTTTTCATTTTCGTGACACAAAAACAGTTACTCCGGTCATGCCAAACTAGCGACTTTCTGGACAGGCCTAAAAAAACATTTTAAAACCATTTTCATAAAAAATTGCAGATTTCTATTTTTGTCCCTAAAAACGATGACTCCGATCATGCCGAACTAGCGACATTTTGGACAGGCCTAAAAAAAACATTTTTAGAACCATTTTCACAAAAAAAGCTCAGATATTTTTATTTTCATTTTCGTGACACAAAAACAGTGACTCCGGTCATGCCGAACTAGCGAAAAACATTTTAGAACCATTTTCAAAAAAAAAGCTCAGATATTTTTTTTCTTCATTTTTTGACACAAAAACAGTGACCCCGGTCATGCCGAACTAGCGACATTCTGGACAGGCCTAAAAAACATTTTAAAACCATTTTCACAAAAAATTGCAGATATTTTTTTTTCATTTTCGTGACACAAAAACAGTTACTCCGGTCATGCCAAACTAGCAACTTTCTGGACAGGCCTAAAAAAACATTTTAAAACCATTTTCATAAAAAATTGCAGATTTCTATTTTTGTCACCAAAAACGATGACTCCGATCATGCCGAACTAGCGACATTTTGGACAGGCCTAAAAAAAACATTTTTAGAACCATTTTCACAAAAAAAGCTCAGATTTTTTTATTTTCATTTTCGTGACACAAAAACAGTGACCCCGGTTATGCCGAACTAGCGACATTCTGGACAGGCCTAAAAACACATTTTAAAACCATTTTCATAAAAAATTGCAGATTTCTATTTTTGTCCCTAAAAACGATGACTCCGATCATGCCGAAAAAGCGACATTCTGGACAGGCCACATTTTTTATTTTTTTCACCATTTTCACAAAAAATTGCAGATTTTTTTTTTTCATTTTCGTGACACAAAAACAGTGACTCCGGTCATGCCGAACTAGCGACATTCTGGACAGGCCTAAAAAAAAACATTTTAAAACCACTTTCACCAAAAATTGCAGATTTCTATTTTTGTCACCAAAAAGGATGACTCCGATCATGCCGAACTAGCGACATATTTGGACAGGCCTAAAAAAAACATTTTAGAACCATTTTCACAAAAAAAGCTCAGATATTTTTATTTTCATTTTCGTGACACAAAAACAGTGACTCCGGTCATGCCGAACTAGCGAAAAACATTTTAGAACCATTTTCAAAAAAAAAGCTCAGATATTTTTTTTCTTCATTTTTTGACACAAAAACAGTGACCCCGGTCATGCCGAACTAGCGACATTCTGGACAGGCCTAAAAAACATTTTAAAACCATTTTCACAAAAAATTGCAGATATTTTTTTTTCATTTTCGTGACACAAAAACAGTTACTCCGGTCATGCCAAACTAGCGACTTTCTGGACAGGCCTAAAAAAACATTTTAAAACCATTTTCATAAAAAATTGCAGATTTCTATTTTTGTCCCTAAAAACGATGACTCCGATCATGCCGAAAAAGCGACATTCTGGACAGGCCACATTTTTTTTTTTTTTCACCATTTTCACAAAAAATTGCAGATTTTTTTTTTTCATTTTCGTGACACAAAAACAGTGACTCCGGTCATGCCGAACTAGCGACATTCTGGACAGGCCTAAAAAAAAACATTTTAAAACCACTTTCACCAAAAATTGCAGATTTCTATTTTTGTCACCAAAAAGGATGACTCCGATCATGCCGAACTAGCGACATTTTGGACAGGCCTAAAAAAAACATTTTAGAACCATTTTCACAAAAAAAGCTCAGATATTTTTATTTTCATTTTCGTGACACAAAAACAGTGACTCCGGTCATGCCGAACTAGCGAAAAACATTTTAGAACCATTTTCAAAAAAAAAGCTCAGATATTTTTTTTTTCATTTTCGTGACACAAAAACAGTGACCCCGGTCATGCCAAACTAGCGACATTCTGGACAGGCCTAAAAACACATTTTAACACCATTTTCATAAAAAATTGCAGATTTCTATTTTTGTCACCAAAAACGATGACTCCGATCATGCCGAACTAGCGACATTTTGGACAGGCCTAAAAAAAACATTTTAGAACCATTTTCACAAAAAAAGCTCAGATATTTTTATTTTCATTTTCGTGACACAAAAACAGTGACTCCGGTCATGCCGAACTAGCGAAAAACATTTTAGAACCATTTTCAAAAAAAAAGCTCAGATATTTTTTTTCTTCATTTTTTGACACAAAAACAGTGACCCCGGTCATGCCGAACTAGCGACATTCTGGACAGGCCTAAAAAACATTTTAAAACCATTTTCACAAAAAATTGCAGATATTTTTTTTTCATTTTCGTGACACAAAAACAGTTACTCCGGTCATGCCAAACTAGCGACTTTCTGGACAGGCCTAAAAAAACATTTTAAAACCATTTTCATAAAAAATTGCAGATTTCTATTTTTGTCACCAAAAACGATGACTCCGATCATGCCGAAAAAGCGACATTCTGGACAGGCCACATTTTTTTTTTTTTTCACCATTTTCACAAAAAATTGCAGATTTTTTTTTTTTTTTCGTGACACAAAAACAGTGACTCCGGTCATGCCGAACTAGCGACATTCTGGACAGGCCTAAAAAAAAACATTTTAAAACCACTTTCACCAAAAATTGCAGATTTCTATTTTTGTCACCAAAAAGGATGACTCCGATCATGCCGAACTAGCGACATTTTGGACAGGCCTAAAAAAAACATTTTTAGAACCATTTTCACAAAAAAAAGCTCAGATTTTTTTATTTTCATTTTCGTGACACAAAAACAGTGACCCCGGTTATGTCGAACTAGCGACATTCTGGACAGGCCTAAAAACACATTTTAAAACCATTTTCATAAAAAATTGCAGATTTCTATTTTTGTCCCTAAAAACGATGACTCCGATCATGCTGAAAAAGCGACATTCTGGACAGGCCACATTTTTTTTTTTTTCACCATTTTCACAAAAAATTGCAGATTTTTTTTTTTCATTTTCGTGACACAAAAACAGTGACTCCGGTCATGCCGAACTAGCGACATTCTGGACAGGCCTAAAAAAAAACATTTTAAAACCACTTTCACCAAAAATTGCAGATTTCTATTTTTGTCACCAAAAAGGATGACTCCGATCATGCCGAACTAGCGACATATTTGGACAGGCCTAAAAAAAACATTTTAGAACCATTTTCACAAAAAAAGCTCAGATATTTTTATTTTCATTTTCGTGACACAAAAACAGTGACTCCGGTCATGCCGAACTAGCGAAAAACATTTTAGAACCATTTTCAAAAAAAAAGCTCAGATATTTTTTTTTTCATTTTCGTGACACAAAAACAGTGACCCCGGTCATGCCGAACTAGCGACATTCTGGACAGGCCTAAAAACACATTTTAACACCATTTTCATAAAAAATTGCAGATTTCTATTTTTGTCACCAAAAACGATGACTCCGATCATGCCGAACTAGCGACATTTTGGACAGGCCTAAAAAAAACATTTTAGAACCATTTTCACAAAAAAAGCTCAGATATTTTTATTTTCATTTTCGTGACACAAAAACAGTGACTCCGGTCATGCCGAACTAGCGAAAAACATTTTAGAACCATTTAAAAAAAAAAGCTCAGATATTTTTTTTCTTCATTTTTTGACACAAAAACAGTGACCCCGGTCATGCCGAACTAGCGACATTCTGGACAGGCCTAAAAAACATTTTAGAACCATTTTCACAAAAAAAGCTCAGATATATTTTTTTTCATTTTCTTGACACAAAAACAGTGACCCCGGTCATGCCGAACTAGCGACATTCTGGACAGGCCTAAAAACACATTTTAACACCATTTTCATAAAAAATTGCAGATTTCTATTTTTGTCACCAAAAACGATGACTCCGATCATGCCGAACTAGCGACATTTTGGACAGGCCTAAAAAAAACATTTTAGAACCATTTTCACAAAAAAAGCTCAGATATTTTTATTTTCATTTTCGTGACACAAAAACAGTGACTCCGGTCATGCCGAACTAGCAAAAAACATTTTAGAACCATTTTCAAAAAAAAAGCTCAGATATTTTTTTTCTTCATTTTTGGACACAAAAACAGTGACCCCGGTCATGCCGAAATAGCGACATTCTGGACAGGCCTAAAAAAACATTTTAAAACCATTTTCATAAAAAATTGCAGATTTCTATTTTTGTCACCAAAAACGATGACTCCGATCATGCCGAACTAGCGACATTTTGGACAGGCCTAAAAAAACATTTTTAGAACCATTTTCACAAAAAAAGCTCAGATTTTTTTATTTTCATTTTCGTGACACAAAAACAGTGACCCCGGTCATGCCGAACTAGCGACATTCTGGACAGGCCTAAAAAAAATGTAAAACCATTTTCAGAAAAAATTGCAGATTTTTTTTTCTTTATTTTCGTGACACAAAAACAATTATTCCGGTCATGCCAAACTAGCGACTTTCTGGACAGGCCTAAAAAACATTTTAAAACCATTTTCACCAAAAATTGCAGATTTCTATTTTTGTCACCAAAAACGATGACTCCGATCATGCCGAAATAGCGACATTCTGGACAGGCCTAAAAAAAATATAAAACCATTTTCACAAAAAATTGCAGATTTTTTTTTCATTTTCGTGACACAAAAACAGTTACTCCGGTCATGCCAAACTAGCGACTTTCTGGACAGGCCTAAAAAAACATTTTAAAACCATTTTCATAAAAAATTGCAGATTTCTATTTTTGTCACCAAAAACGATGACTCCGATCATGCCGAACTAGCGACATTTTGGACAGGCCTAAAAAAAACATTTTAGAACCATTTTCACAAAAAAAGCTCAGATATTTTTATTTTCATTTTCGTGACACAAAAACAGTGACCCCGGTCATGCCGAACTAGCGACATTCTGGACAGGCCTAAAAAAACATTTTAAAACCATTTTCACAAAAAATTGCAGATTTCTATTTTGTCCCTAAAAACGATGACTCCGATCATGCCGAAATAGCGACATTTTGGACAGGCCTAAAAAAAACATTTTAGAACCATTTTCACAAAAAAAGCTCAGATATTTTTATTTTCATTTTCGTGACACAAAAACAGTGACTCCGGTCATGCCGAACTAGCGAAAAACATTTTAGAACCATTTTCAAAAAAAAAGCTCAGATATTTTTTTTCTTCATTTTTTGACACAAAAACAGTGACCCCGGTCATGCCGAACTAGCGACATTCTGGACAGGCCTAAAAAAACATTTTAAAACCGTTTTCACAAAAAATTGCAGATATTTTTGTTTCATTTTCGTGACACAAAAACAGTGACCCCGGTCATGCCGAACTAGCGACATCCTGGACAGGCCTAAAAAAACATTTTAAAACCATTTTCACAAAAAATTGCAGATTTCTATTTTGTCCCTAAAAACGATGACTCCGATCATGCCGAAAAAGCTACATTCTGGACAGGCCTAAAAAAAAAATTTAAAACCATTTTCACAAAAAATTGCAGATTTTCTTTTTTTCATTTTCGTGACACAAAAACAATTACTCCGGTCATGCCAAACTAGCGACTTTCTGCACAGGCCTAAAAAACATTTTAAAACCATTTTCACCAAAAATTGCAGATTTCTATTTTTGTCCCTAAAAACGATGACTCCGATCATCCCGAAAAAGCGACTTTCTGGACAGGCCTAAAAAAACATTTTAAAAACATTTTCACCAAAAATTGCAGATTTCTATTTTGTCCCTAAAAACGATGACTCCGATCATGCCGAAAAAGCGACATACTGGACAGGCCTAAAAATTTTTTTTTAAACCATTTTCACAAAAAATTGCAGATATTTTTTTTCATTTTCGTGACACAAAAACAGTGACTCTGGTCATGCCGAACTAGCGATAAACATTTTAGAACCATTTTCAAAAAAAAAGCTCAGATATTTTTTTTTTCATTTTTTGACACAAAAACAGTGACCCCGGTCATGCCGAACTAGCGACATTCTGGACAGGCCTAAAAAAAACATTTTAAAACCACTTTCACCAAAAATTGTTTTAAAAATGTTTTAAAAACATTTTCACCAAAAATTGCAGATTTCAATTTTTTGTCACCAAAAATGATGACTCCGATCATGCCGAACTAGCGACATTTTGGACAGGCCTAAAAAAAACATTTTAAAACCATTTTCACAAAAAATTGCAGATTTCTATTTTGTCCCTAAAAACGATGACTCCGATCATTCCGAAAAAGCGACATACTGGACAGGCCTAAACATTTTTTTTAAACCATTTTCACAAAAAATTGCAGATATTTTTTTTTATTTTCGTGACACAAAAACAGTGACTCTGGTCATGCCGAACTAGCGATAAACATTTTAGAACCATTTTCAAAAAAAAAAGCTCAGATATTTTTTTTTTCATTTTTTGACACAAAAACAGTGACCCCGGTCATGCCGAACTAGCGACATTCTGGACAGGCCTAAAAAAACCATTTTAAAACCACTTTCACCAAAAATTGCAGATTTCTATTTTTGTCACCAAAAACGATGACCCCGGTCATGCCGAACTAGCGACATTTTGGACAGGCCTAAAAAAAACATTTTAGAACCATTTTCACAAAAAAAGCTCAGATATTTTTTTTTTCATTTTCGTGACACAAAAACAGTGACCCCGGTCATGCCGAACTAGCGACATTCTGGACAGGCCTAAAAAACATTTTAAAACCATTTTCACAAAAAATTGCAGATTTTTTTTTTTCATTTTCGTGACACAAAAACAGTTACTCCGGTCATGCCAAACTAGCGACTTTCTGGACAGGCCTAAAAAAACATTTTAAAACCATTTTCATAAAAAATTGCAGATTTCTATTTTTGTCACCAAAAACGATGACCCCGGTTATGCCGAACCAGCGACATTCTGGACAGGCCTAAAAACACATTTTAAAACCATTTTCATAAAAAATTGCAGATTTCTATTTTTGTCCCTAAAAACGATGACTCCGATCATGCCGAAAAAGCGACATTCTGGACAGGCCACATTTTTTTTTTTTTTCACCATTTTCACAAAAAATTGCAGATTTTTTTTTTTCATTTTCGTGACACAAAAACAGTGACTCCGGTCATGCCGAACTAGCGACATTCTGGACAGGCCTAAAAAAAAACATTTTAAAACCACTTTCACCAAAAATTGCAGATTTCTATTTTTGTCCAAAAAAACGATGACTCCGATCATCCCGAAAAAGCGACTTTCTGGACAGGCCTAAAAAAACATTTTAAAAACATTTTCACCAAAAATTGCAGATTTCAATTTTTTGTCACCAAAAATGATGACTCCGATCATGCCGAACTAGCGACATTTTGGACAGGCCTAAAAAAAACATTTTAAAACCATTTTCACAAAAAATTGCAGATTTCTATTTTGTCCCTAAAAACGATGACTCCGATCATTCCGAAAAAGCGACATACTGGACAGGCCTAAAAAATTTTTTTTAAACCATTTTCACAAAAAATTGCAGATATTTTTTTTCATTTTCGTGACACAAAAACAGTGACTCTGGTCATGCCGAACTAGCGATAAACATTTTAGAACCATTTTCAAAAAAAAAGCTCAGATATTTTTTTTTTCATTTTTTGACACAAAAACAGTGACCCCGGTCATGCCGAACTAGCGACATTCTGGACAGGCCTAAAAAAAACATTTTAAAACCACTTTCACCAAAAATTGCAGATTTCAATTTTTTGTCAGCAAAAATGATGACTCCGATCATGCCGAACTAGCGACATTTTGGACAGGCCTAAAAAAAAACATTTTAAAACCATTTTCACAAAAAATTGCAGATTTCTATTTTGTCCCTAAAAACGATGACTCCGATCATGCCGAACTAGCGACATTTTGGACAGGCCTAAAAAAAACATTTTTAGAACCATTTTCACAAAAAAAGCTCCGATTTTTTTATTTTCATTTTCGTGACACAAAAACAGTGACCCCGGTTATGCCGAACTAGCGACATTCTGGACAGGCCTAAAAACACATTTTAAAACCATTTTCATAAAAAATTGCAGATTTCTATTTTTGTCCCTAAAAACGATGACTCCGATCATGCCGAAAAAGCGACATTCTGGACAGGCCACATTTTTTTTTTTTTCACCATTTTCACAAAAAATTGCAGATTTTTTTTATTTATTTTCGTGACACAAAAACAGTGACTCCGGTCATGCCGAACTAGCGACATTCTGGACAGGCCTAAAAAAAACATTTTAAAACCACTTTCACCAAAAATTGCAGATTTCTATTTTTGTCACCAAAAAGGATGACTCCGATCATGCCGAACTAGCGACATTTTGGACAGGCCTAAAAAAAACATTTTAGAACCATTTTCACAAAAAAAGCTCAGATATTTTTATTTTCATTTTCGTGACACAAAAACAGTGACCCCGGTCATGCCGAACTAGCGACATTCTGGACAGGCCTAAAAAACATTTTAAAACCATTTTCACAAAAAATTGCAGATTTTTTTTTTTTCATTTTCGTGACACAAAAACAGTTACTCCGGTCATGCCAAACTAGCGACTTTCTGGACAGGCCTAAAAAAACATTTTAAAACCATTTTCATAAAAAATTGCAGATTTCTATTTTTGTCACCAAAAACGATGACTCCGATCATGCCGAACTAGCGACATTTTGGACAGGCCTAAAAAAAACATTTTTAGAACCATTTTCACAAAAAAAGCTCAGATTTTTTTATTTTCATTTTCGTGACACAAAAACAGTGACCCCGGTTATGCCGAACTAGCGACATTCTGGACAGGCCTAAAAACACATTTTAAAACCATTTTCATAAAAAATTGCAGATTTCTATTTTTGTCCCTAAAAACGATGACTCCGATCATGCCGAAAAAGCGACATTCTGGACAGGCCACATTTTTTTTTTTTTTCACCATTTTCACAAAAAATTGCATTTTTTTTTTTCATTTTCGTGACACAAAAACAGTGACTCCGGTCATGCCGAACTAGCGACATTCTGGACAGGCCTAAAAAAAACCATTTTAAAACCACTTTCACCAAAATTTGCATATTTCTATTTTTGTCCCTAAAAACGATGACTCCGATCATCCCGAACTAGCGACATTCTGGACAGGCCTAAAAAAAACATTTTAAAACCATTTTCATAAAAAATTGCAGATTTCTATTTTTGTCCCTAAAAACGATGACTCCGATCATGCCGAAAAAGCGACATTCTGGACAGGCCACATTTTTTTTTTTTTTCACCATTTTCACAAAAAATTGCATTTTTTTTTTTCATTTTCGTGACACAAAAACAGTGACTCCGGTCATGCCGAACTAGCGACATTCTGGACAGGCCTAAAAAAAACCATTTTAAAACCACTTTCACCAAAATTTGCATATTTCTATTTTTGTCCCTAAAAACGATGACTCCGATCATCCCGAACTAGCGACATTCTGGACAGGCCTAAAAAAAACATTTTAAAACCACTTTCACCAAAAATTGCAGATTTCTATTTTTGTCACCAAAAAGGATGACTCCGATCATGCCGAACTAGCGACATTTTGGACAGGCCTAAAAAAAACATTTTAGAACCATTTTCACAAAAAAAGCTCAGATATTTTTATTTTCATTTTCGTGACACAAAAACAGTGACCCCGGTCATGCCGAACTAGCGACATTCTGGACAGGCCTAAAAAACATTTTAAAACCATTTTCACAAAAAATTGCAGATTTTTTTTTTTTCATTTTCGTGACACAAAAACAGTTACTCCGGTCATGCCAAACTAGCGACTTTCTGGACAGGCCTAAAAAAACATTTTAAAACCATTTTCATAAAAAATTGCAGATTTCTATTTTTGTCACCAAAAACGATGACTCCGATCATGCCGAACTAGCGACATTTTGGACAGGCCTAAAAAAAACATTTTTAGAACCATTTTCACAAAAAAAGCTCAGATTTTTTTATTTTCATTTTCGTGACACAAAAACAGTGACCCCGGTTATGCCGAACTAGCGACATTCTGGACAGGCCTAAAAACACATTTTAAAACCATTTTCATAAAAAATTGCAGATTTCTATTTTTGTCCCTAAAAACGATGACTCCGATCATGCCGAAAAAGCGACATTCTGGACAGGCCACATTTTTTTTTTTTTTCACCATTTTCACAAAAAATTGCATTTTTTTTTTTCATTTTCGTGACACAAAAACAGTGACTCCGGTCATGCCGAACTAGCGACATTCTGGACAGGCCTAAAAAAAACCATTTTAAAACCACTTTCACCAAAATTTGCATATTTCTATTTTTGTCCCTAAAAACGATGACTCCGATCATCCCGAAAAAGCGACTTTCTGGACAGGCCTAAAAAAACATTTTAAAAACATTTTCACCAAAAATTGCAGTTTTCAATTTTTTGTCACCAAAAATGATGACTCCGATCATGCCGAACTAGCGACATTTTGGACAGGCCTAAAAAAAACATTTTAAAACCATTTTCACAAAAAATTGCAGATTTCTATTTTGTCCCTAAAAACGATGACTCCGATCATTCCGAAAAAGCGACATACTGGACAGGCCTAAAAATTTTTTTTTTAACCATTTTCACAAAAAATTGCAGATATTTTTTTTCATTTTCGTGACACAAAAACAGTGACTCTGGTCATGCCGAACTAGCGATAAACATTTTAGAACCATTTTCAAAAAAAAAGCTCAGATATTTTTTTTTTCATTTTTTGACACAAAAACAGTGACCCCGGTCATGCCGAACTAGCGACATTCTGGACAGGCCTAAAAAAAACATTTTAAAACCACTTTCACCAAAAATTGCAGATTTCTATTTTTGTCACCAAAAACGATGACTCCGATCATGCCGAACTAGCGACATTTTGGACAGGCCTAAAAAAAACATTTTAGAACCATTTTCACAAAAAAAGCTCAGATATTTTTTTTTGCATTTTCGTGACACAAAAACAGTGACCCCGGTCATGCCGAACTAGCGACATTCTGGACAGGCCTAAAAACACATTTTAACACCATTTTCATAAAAAATTGCAGATTTCTATTTTTGTCACCAAAAACGATGACTCCGATCATGCCGAACTAGCGACATTTTGGACAGGCCTAAAAAAAACATTTTAGAACCATTTTCACAAAAAAAGCTCAGATATTTTTATTTTCATTTTCGTGACACAAAAACAGTGACTCCGGTCATGCCGAACTAGCGAAAAACATTTTAGAACCATTTTCAAAAAAAAAGCTCAGATATCTTTTTTCTTCATTTTTTGACACAAAAACAGTGACCCCGGTCATGCCGAACTAGCGACATTCTGGACAGGCCTAAAAAACATTTTAAAACCATTTTCACAAAAAATTGCAGATTTTTTTTTTTCATTTTCGTGACACAAAAACAGTTACTCCGGTCATGCCAAACTAGCGACTTTCTGGACAGGCCTAAAAAAACATTTTAAAACCATTTTCATAAAAAATTGCAGATTTCTATTTTTGTCACCAAAAACGATGACTCCGATCATGCCGAACTCGCGACATTTTGGACAGGCCTAAAAAAAACATTTTTAGAACCATTTTCACAAAAAAAGCTCAGATTTTTTTATTTTCATTTTCGTGACACAAAAACAGTGACCCCGGTTATGCCGAACTAGCGACATTCTGGACAGGCCTAAAAACACATTTTAAAACCATTTTCATAAAAAATTGCAGATTTCTATTTTTGTCCCTAAAAACGATGACTCCAATCATGCCGAAAAAGCGACATTCTGGACAGGCCACATTTTTTTTTTTTTCACCATTTTCACAAAAAATTGCAGATTTTTTTTTTTCATTTTCGTGACACAAAAACAGTGACTCCGGTCATGCCGAACTAGCGACATTCTGGACAGGCCTAAAAAAAAACATTTTAAAACCACTTTCACCAAAAATTGCATATTTCTATTTTTGTCCCTAAAAACGATGACTCCGATCATCCCGAAAAAGCGACTTTCTGGACAGGCCTAAAAAAACATTTTAAAAACATTTTCACCAAAAATTGCAGTTTTCAATTTTTTGTCACCAAAAATGATGACTCCGATCATGCCGAACTAGCGACATTTTGGACAGGCCTAAAAAAAACATTTTAAAACCATTTTCACAAAAAATTGCAGATTTCTATTTTGTCCCTAAAAACGATGACTCCGATCATTCCGAAAAAGCGACATACTGGACAGGCCTAAAAATTTTTTTTTAAACCATTTTCACAAAAAATTGCAGATATTTTTTTTCATTTTCGTGACACAAAAACAGTGACTCTGGTCATGCCGAACTAGCGATAAACATTTTAGAACCATTTTCAAAAAAAAAGCTCAGATATTTTTTTTTTCATTTTTTGACACAAAAACAGTGACCCCGGTCATGCCGAACTAGCGACATTCTGGACAGGCCTAAAAAAAACATTTTAAAACCACTTTCACCAAAAATTGCAGATTTCTATTTTTGTCACCAAAAACGATGACTCCGATCATGCCGAACTAGCGACATTTTGGACAGGCCTAAAAAAAACATTTTAGAACCATTTTCACAAAAAAAGCTCAGATATTTTTTTTTGCATTTTCGTGACACAAAAACAGTGACCCCGGTCATGCCGAACTAGCGACATTCTGGACAGGCCTAAAAACACATTTTAACACCATTTTCATAAAAAATTGCAGATTTCTATTTTTGTCACCAAAAACGATGACTCCGATCATGCCGAACTAGCGACATTTTGGACAGGCCTAAAAAAAACATTTTAGAACCATTTTCACAAAAAAAGCTCAGATATTTTTTTTTTCATTTTCGTGACACAAAAACAGTGACTCCGGTCATGCCGAACTAGCGAAAAACATTTTAGAACCATTTTCAAAAAAAAAGCTCAGATATCTTTTTTCTTCATTTTTTGACACAAAAACAGTGACCCCGGTCATGCCGAACTAGCGACATTCTGGACAGGCCTAAAAAACATTTTAAAACCATTTTCACAAAAAATTGCATATTTTTTTTTTTCATTTTCGTGACACAAAAACAGTTACTCCGGTCATGCCAAACTAGCGACTTTCTGGACAGGCCTAAAAAAACATTTTAAAACCATTTTCATAAAAAATTGCAGATTTCTATTTTTGTCACCAAAAACGATGACTCCGATCATGCCGAACTAGCGACATTTTGGACAGGCCTAAAAAAAACATTTTTAGAACCATTTTCACAAAAAAAGCTCCGATTTTTTTATTTTCATTTTCGTGACACAAAAACAGTGACCCCGGTTATGCCGAACTAGCGACATTCTGGACAGGCCTAAAAACACATTTTAAAACCATTTTCATAAAAAATTGCAGATTTCTATTTTTGTCCCTAAAAACGATGACTCCGATCATGCCGAAAAAGCGACATTCTGGACAGGCCACATTTATTTTTTTTTTCACCATTTTCACAAAAAATTGCAGATTTTTTTTTTTCATTTTCGTGACACAAAAACAGTGACTCCGGTCATGCCGAACTAGCGACATTCTGGACAGGCCTAAAAAAAAACATTTTAAAACCACTTTCACCAAAAATTGCATATTTCTATTTTTGTCCCTAAAAACGATGACTCCGATCATCCCGAAAAAGCGACTTTCTGGACAGGCCTAAAAAAACATTTTAAAAACATTTTCACCAAAAATTGCAGTTTTCATTTTTTTGTCACCAAAAATGATGACTCCGATCATGCCGAACTAGCGACATTTTGGACAGGCCTAAAAAAAACATTTTAAAACCATTTTCACAAAAAATTGCAGATTTCTATTTTGTCCCTAAAAACGATGACTCCGATCATTCCGAAAAAGCGACATACTGGACAGGCCTAAAAAATTTTTTTTAAACCATTTTCACAAAAAATTGCAGATATTTTTTTTCATTTTCGTGACACAAAAACAGTGACTCTGGTCATGCCGAACTAGCGATAAACATTTTAGAACCATTTTCAAAAAAAAAGCTCAGATATTTTTTTTTTCATTTTTTGACACAAAAACAGTGACCCCGGTCATGCCGAACTAGCGACATTCTGGACAGGCCTAAAAAAAACATTTTAAAACCACTTTCACCAAAAATTGCAGATTTCTATTTTTGTCACCAAAAACGATGACTCCGATCATGCCGAACTAGCGACATTTTGGACAGGCCTAAAAAAAACATTTTAGAACCATTTTCACAAAAAAAGCTCAGATATTTTTATTTTCATATTCGTGACACAAAAACAGTGACTCCGGTCATGCCGAACTAGCGAAAAACATTTTAGAACCATTTTCAAAAAAAAAGCTCAGATATCTTTTTTCTTCATTTTTTGACACAAAAAGAGTGACCCCGGTCATGCCGAACTAGCGACATTCTGGACAGGCCTAAAAAACATTTTAAAACCATTTTCACAAAAAATTGCAGATTTTTTTTTTTCATTTTCGTGACACAAAAACAGTTACTCCGGTCATGCCAAACTAGCGACTTTCTGGACAGGCCTAAAAAAACATTTTAAAACCATTTTCATAAAAAATTGCAGATTTCTATTTTTGTCACCAAAAACGATGACTCCGATCATGCCGAACTAGCGACATTTTGGACAGGCCTAAAAAAAACATTTTTAGAACCATTTTCACAAAAAAAGCTCCGATTTTTTTATTTTCATTTTCGTGACACAAAAACAGTGACCCCGGTTATGCCGAACTAGCGACATTCTGGACAGGCCTAAAAACACATTTTAAAACCATTTTCACAAAAAATTGCAGATTTCTATTTTTGTCACCAAAAACGATGACTCCGATCATGCCGAACTAGCGACATTTTGGACAGGCCTAAAAAAAACATTTTAGAACCATTTTCACAAAAAAAGCTCAGATATTTTTATTTTCATTTTCGTGACACAAAAACAGTGACTCCGGTCATGCCGAACTAGCGAAAAACATTTTAGAACCATTTTCAAAAAAAAAGCTCAGATATCTTTTTTCTTCATTTTTTGACACAAAAAGAGTGACCCCGGTCATGCCGAACTAGCGACATTCTGGACAGGCCTAAAAAACATTTTAAAACCATTTTCACAAAAAATTGCAGATTTTTTTTTTTCATTTTCGTGACACAAAAACAGTTACTCCGGTCATGCCAAACTAGCGACTTTCTGGACAGGCCTAAAAAAACATTTTAAAACCATTTTCATAAAAAATTGCAGATTTCTATTTTTGTCACCAAAAACGATGACTCCGATCATGCCGAACTAGCGACATTTTGGACAGGCCTAAAAAAAACATTTTTAGAACCATTTTCACAAAAAAAGCTCCGATTTTTTTATTTTCATTTTCGTGACACAAAAACAGTGACCCCGGTTATGCCGAACTAGCGACATTCTGGACAGGCCTAAAAACACATTTTAAAACCATTTTCACAAAAAATTGCAGATTTTTTTTTTTCATTTTCGTGACACAAAAACAGTTACTCCGGTCATGCCAAACTAGCGACTTTCTGGACAGGCCTAAAAAAACATTTTAAAACCATTTTCATAAAAAATTGCAGATTTCTATTTTTGTCACCAAAAACGATGACTCCGATCATGCCGAACTAGCGACATTTTGGACAGGCCTAAAAAAAACATTTTTAGAACCATTTTCACAAAAAAAGCTCCGATTTTTTTATTTTCATTTTCGTGACACAAAAACAGTGACCCCGGTTATGCCGAACTAGCGACATTCTGGACAGGCCTAAAAACACATTTTAAAACCATTTTCATAAAAAATTGCAGATTTCTATTTTTGTCCCTAAAAACGATGACTCCGATCATGCCGAAAAAGCGACATTCTGGACAGGCCACATTTTTTTTTTTTTTTCACCATTTTCACAAAAAATTGCAGATTTTTTTTATTTATTTTCGTGACACAAAAACAGTGACTCCGGTCATGCCGAACTAGCGACATTCTGGACAGGCCTAAAAAAAACATTTTAAAACCACTTTCACCAAAAATTGCAGATTTCTATTTTTGTCACCAAAAAGGATGACTCCGATCATGCCGAACTAGCGACATTTTGGACAGGCCTAAAAAAAACATTTTAGAACCATTTTCACAAAAAAAGCTCAGATATTTTTATTTTCATTTTCGTGACACAAAAACAGTGACTCCGGACTCCGGTCATGCCGAACTAGCGAAAAACATTTTAGAACCATTTTCAAAAAAAAAGCTCAGATATTTTTTTTTTCATTTTCGTGACACAAAAACAGTGACCCCGGTCATGCCGAACTAGCGACATTCTGGACAGGCCTAAAAAACATTTTAAAACCATTTTCACAAAAAATTGCTGATTTTTTTTTTTCATTTTCGTGACACAAAAACAGTTACTCCGGTCATGCCAAACTAGCGACTTTCTGGACAGGCCTAAAAAAACATTTTAAAACCATTTTCATAAAAAATTGCAGATTTCTATTTTTGTCACCAAAAACGATGACTCCGATCATGCCGAACTAGCGACATTTTGGACAGGCCTAAAAAAAACATTTTTAGAACCATTTTCACAAAAAAAGCTCAGATTTTTTTATTTTCATTTTCGTGACACAAAAACAGTGACCCCGGTTATGCCGAACTAGCGACATTCTGGACAGGCCTAAAAACACATTTTAAAACCATTTTCATAAAAAATTGCAGATTTCTATTTTTGTCCCTAAAAACGATGACTCCGATCATGCCGAAAAAGCGACATTCTGGACAGGCCACATTTTTTTTTTTTTTCACCATTTTCACAAAAAATTGCAGATTTTTTTTTTTCATTTTCGTGACACAAAAACAGTGACTCCGGTCATGCCGAACTAGCGACATTCTGGACAGGCCTAAAAAAAAACATTTTAAAACCACTTTCACCAAAAATTGCATATTTCTATTTTTGTCCCTAAAAACGATGACTCCGATCATCCCGAAAAAGCGAATTTCTGGACAGGCCTAAAAAAACATTTTAAAAACATTTTCACCAAAAATTGCAGATTTCAATTTTTTGTCACCAAAAATGATGACTCCGATCATGCCGAACTAGCGACATTTTGGACAGGCCTAAAAAAAACATTTTAAAACCATTTTCACAAAAAATTGCAGATTTCTATTTTGTCCCTAAAAACGATGACTCCGATCATTCCGAAAAAGCGACATACTGGACAGGCCTAAAAATTTTTTTTTAAACCATTTTCACAAAAAATTGCAGATATTTTTTTTCATTTTCGTGACACAAAAACAGTGACTCTGGTCATGCCGAACTAGCGATAAACATTTTAGAACCATTTTCAAAAAAAAAGCTCAGATATTTTTTTTTTCATTTTTTGACACAAAAACAGTGACCCCGGTCATGCCGAACTAGCGACATTCTGGACAGGCCTAAAAAAAACATTTTAAAACCACTTTCACCAAAAATTGCAGATTTCTATTTTTGTCACCAAAAACGATGACTCCGATCATGCCGAACTAGCGACATTTTGGACAGGCCTAAAAAAAACATTTTAGAACCATTTTCACAAAAAAAGCTCAGATATTTTTTTTTGCATTTTCGTGACACAAAAACAGTGACCCCGGTCATGCCGAACTAGCGACATTCTGGACAGGCCTAAAAACACATTTTAACACCATTTTCATAAAAAATTGCAGATTTCTATTTTTGTCACCAAAAACGATGACTCCGATCATGCCGAACTAGCGACATTTTGGACAGGCCTAAAAAAAACATTTTAGAACCATTTTCACAAAAAAAGCTCAGATATTTTTATTTTCATTTTCGTGACACAAAAACAGTGACTCCGGTCATGCCGAACTAGCGAAAAACATTTTAGAACCATTTTCAAAAAAAAAGCTCAGATATTTTTTTTCTTCATTTTTTGACACAAAAACAGTGACCCCGGTCATGCCGAACTAGCGACATTCTGGACAGGCCTAAAAAAAACATTTTAAAACCACTTTCACCAAAAATTGCAGATTTCTATTTTTGTCACCAAAAACGATGACTCCGATCATGCCGAACTAGCGACATTTTGGACAGGCCTAAAAAAAACATTTTAGAACCATTTTCACAAAAAAAGCTCAGATATTTTTTTTTTCATTTTCGTGACACAAAAACAGTGACCCCGGTCATGCCGAACTAGCGACATTCTGGACAGGCCTAAAAACACATTTTAACACCATTTTCATAAAAAATTGCAGATTTCTATTTTTGTCACCAAAAACGATGACTCCGATCATGCCGAACTAGCGACATTTTGGACAGGCCTAAAAAAAACATTTTAGAACCATTTTCACAAAAAAAGCTCAGATATTTTTATTTTCATTTTCGTGACACAAAAACAGTGACTCCAGTCATGCCGAACTAGCGAAAAACATTTTAGAACCATTTTCAAAAAAAAAGCTCAGATATTTTTTTTCTTCATTTTTTGACACAAAAACAGTGACCCCGGTCATGCCGAACTAGCGACATTCTGGACAGGCCTAAAAAAACATTTTAAAACCATTTTCACAAAAAATTGCAGATTTTTTTTTTTCATTTTCGTGACACAAAAACAGTTACTCCGGTCATGCCAAACTAGCGACTTTCTGGACAGGCCTAAAAAAACATTTTAAAACCATTTTCATAAAAAATTGCAGATTTCTATTTTTGTCACCAAAAACGATGACTCCGATCATGCCGAACTAGCGACATTTTGGACAGGCCTAAAAATAACATTTTTAGAATCATTTTCACAAAAAAAGCTCCGATTTTTTTATTTTCATTTTCGTGACACAAAAACAGTGACCCCGGTTATGCCGAACTAGCGACATTCTGGACAGGCCTAAAAACACATTTTAAAACCATTTTCATAAAAAATTGCAGATTTCTATTTTTGTCCCTAAAAACGATGACTCCGATCATGCCGAAAAAGCGACATTCTGGACAGGCCACATTTTTTTTTTTTTTTACCATTTTCACAAAAAATTGCAGATTTTTTTTATTTATTTTCGTGACACAAAAACAGTGACTCCGGTCATGCCGAACTAGCGACATTCTGGACAGGCCTAAAAAAAACATTTTAAAACCACTTTCACCAAAAATTGCAGATTTCTATTTTTGTCACCAAAAAGGATGACTCCGATCATGCCGAACTAGCGACATTTTGGACAGGCCTAAAAAAAACATTTTAGAACCATTTTCACAAAAAAAGCTCAGATATTTTTATTTTCATTTTCGTGACACAAAAACAGTGACTCCGGTCATGCCGAACTAGCGAAAAACATTTTAGAACCATTTTCAAAAAAAAAGCTCAGATATTTTTTTTTTCATTTTCGTGACACAAAAACAGTGACCCCGGTCATGCCGAACTAGCGACATTCTGGACAGGCCTAAAAAACATTTTAAAACCATTTTCACAAAAAATTGCAGATTTTTTTTTTTCATTTTCGTGACACAAAAACAGTTACTCCGGTCATGCCAAACTAGCGACTTTCTGGACAGGCCTAAAAAAACATTTTAAAACCATTTTCATAAAAAATTGCAGATTTCTATTTTTGTCACCAAAAACGATGACTCCGATCATGCCGAACTAGCGACATATTGGACAGGCCTAAAAAAAACATTTTTAGAACCATTTTCACAAAAAAAGCTCAGATTTTTTTATTTTCATTTTCGTGACACAAAAACAGTGACCCCGGTTATGCCGAACTAGCGACATTCTGGACAGGCCTAAAAACACATTTTAAAACCATTTTCATAAAAAATTGCAGATTTCTATTTTTGTCCCTAAAAACGATGACTCCGATCATGCCGAAAAATCGACATTCTGGACAGGCCACATTTTTATTTTTTTTCACCATTTTCACAAAAAATTGCAGATTTTTTTTTTTCATTTTCGTGACACAAAAACAGTGACTCCGGTCATGCCGAACTAGCGACATTCTGGACAGGCCTAAAAAAAAACATTTTAAAACCACTTTCACCAAAAATTGCAGATTTCTATTTTTGTCCCTAAAAACGATGACTCCGATCATCCCGAAAAAGCGACTTTCTGGACAGGCCTAAAAAAACATTTTAAAAACATTTTCACCAAAAATTGCAGATTTCAATTTTTTGTCACCAAAAATGATGACTCCGATCATGCCGAACTAGCGACATTCTGGACAGGCCTAAAAAAAACATTTTAACACCATTTTCATAAAAAATTGCAGATTTCTATTTTTGTCACCAAAAACGATGACTCCGATCATGCCGAACTAGCGACATTTTGGACAGGCCTAAAAAAAACATTTTAGAACCATTTTCAAAAAAAAAGCTCAGATATTTTTTTTCTTCATTTTTTGACACAAAAACAGTGACCCCGGTCATGCCGAACTAGCGACATTCTGGACAGGCCTAAAAAAAACATTTTAAAACCACTTTCACCAAAAATTGCAGATTTCTATTTTTGTCACCAAAAACGATGACTCCGATCATGCCGAACTAGCGACATTTTGGACAGGCCTAAAAAAAACATTTTAGAACCATTTTCACAAAAAAAGCTCAGATATTTTTTTTTTCATTTTCGTGACACAAAAACAGTGACCCCGGTCATGCCGAACTAGCGACATTCTGGACAGGCCTAAAAACACATTTTAACACCATTTTCATAAAAAATTGCAGATTTCTATTTTTGTCACCAAAAACGATGACTCCGATCATGCCGAACTAGCGACATTTTGGACAGGCCTAAAAAAAACATTTTAAAACCATTTTCACAAAAAATTGCAGATTTCTATTTTGTCCCTAAAAACGATGACTCCGATCATTCCGAAAAAGCGACATACTGGACAGGCCTAAAATTTTTTTTTTAAACCATTTTCACAAAAAATTGCAGATATTTTTTTTCATTTTCGTGACACAAAAACAGTGACTCTGGTCATGCCGAACTAGCGATAAACATTTTAGAACCATTTTCAAAAAAAAAGCTCAGATATTTTTTTTTTCATTTTTTGACACAAAAACAGTGACCCCGGTCATGCCGAACTAGCGACATTCTGGACAGGCCTAAAAAAAACATTTTAAAACCACTTTCACCAAAAATTGCAGATTTCTATTTTTGTCACCAAAAACGATGACTCCGATCATGCCGAACTAGCGACATTTTGGACAGGCCTAAAAAAAACATTTTAGAACCATTTTCACAAAAAAAGCTCAGATATTTTTTTTTGCATTTTCGTGACACAAAAACAGTGACCCCGGTCATGCCGAACTAGCGACATTCTGGACAGGCCTAAAAACACATTTTAACACCATTTTCATAAAAAATTGCAGATTTCTATTTTTGTCACCAAAAACGATGACTCCGATCATGCCGAACTAGCGACATTTTGGACAGGCCTAAAAAAAACATTTTAGAACCATTTTCACAAAAAAAGCTCAGATATTTTTATTTTCATTTTCGTGACACAAAAACAGTGACTCCAGTCATGCCGAACTAGCGAAAAACATTTTAGAACCATTTTCAAAAAAAAAGCTCAGATATTTTTTTTCTTCATTTTTTGACACAAAAACAGTGACCCCGGTCATGCCGAACTAGCGACATTCTGGACAGGCCTAAAAAAACATTTTAAAACCATTTTCACAAAAAATTGCAGATTTTTTTTTTTCATTTTCGTGACACAAAAACAGTTACTCCGGTCATGCCAAACTAGCGACTTTCTGGACAGGCCTAAAAAAACATTTTAAAACCATTTTCATAAAAAATTGCAGATTTCTATTTTTGTCACCAAAAACGATGACTCCGATCATGCCGAACTAGCGACATTTTGGACAGGCCTAAAAATAACATTTTTAGAATCATTTTCACAAAAAAAGCTCCGATTTTTTTATTTTCATTTTCGTGACACAAAAACAGTGACCCCGGTTATGCCGAACTAGCGACATTCTGGACAGGCCTAAAAACACATTTTAAAACCATTTTCATAAAAAATTGCAGATTTCTATTTTTGTCCCTAAAAACGATGACTCCGATCATGCCGAAAAAGCGACATTCTGGACAGGCCACATTTTTTTTTTTTTTTACCATTTTCACAAAAAATTGCAGATTTTTTTTATTTATTTTCGTGACACAAAAACAGTGACTCCGGTCATGCCGAACTAGCGACATTCTGGACAGGCCTAAAAAAAACATTTTAAAACCACTTTCACCAAAAATTGCAGATTTCTATTTTTGTCACCAAAAAGGATGACTCCGATCATGCCGAACTAGCGACATTTTGGACAGGCCTAAAAAAAACATTTTAGAACCATTTTCACAAAAAAAGCTCAGATATTTTTATTTTCATTTTCGTGACACAAAAACAGTGACTCCGGTCATGCCGAACTAGCGAAAAACATTTTAGAACCATTTTCAAAAAAAAAGCTCAGATATTTTTTTTTTCATTTTCGTGACACAAAAACAGTGACCCCGGTCATGCCGAACTAGCGACATTCTGGACAGGCCTAAAAAACATTTTAAAACCATTTTCACAAAAAATTGCAGATTTTTTTTTTTCATTTTCGTGACACAAAAACAGTTACTCCGGTCATGCCAAACTAGCGACTTTCTGGACAGGCCTAAAAAAACATTTTAAAACCATTTTCATAAAAAATTGCAGATTTCTATTTTTGTCACCAAAAACGATGACTCCGATCATGCCGAACTAGCGACATATTGGACAGGCCTAAAAAAAACATTTTTAGAACCATTTTCACAAAAAAAGCTCAGATTTTTTTATTTTCATTTTCGTGACACAAAAACAGTGACCCCGGTTATGCCGAACTAGCGACATTCTGGACAGGCCTAAAAACACATTTTAAAACCATTTTCATAAAAAATTGCAGATTTCTATTTTTGTCCCTAAAAACGATGACTCCGATCATGCCGAAAAATCGACATTCTGGACAGGCCACATTTTTATTTTTTTTCACCATTTTCACAAAAAATTGCAGATTTTTTTTTTTCATTTTCGTGACACAAAAACAGTGACTCCGGTCATGCCGAACTAGCGACATTCTGGACAGGCCTAAAAAAAAACATTTTAAAACCACTTTCACCAAAAATTGCAGATTTCTATTTTTGTCCCTAAAAACGATGACTCCGATCATCCCGAAAAAGCGACTTTCTGGACAGGCCTAAAAAAACATTTTAAAAACATTTTCACCAAAAATTGCAGATTTCAATTTTTTGTCACCAAAAATGATGACTCCGATCATGCCGAACTAGCGACATTCTGGACAGGCCTAAAAAAAACATTTTAACACCATTTTCATAAAAAATTGCAGATTTCTATTTTTGTCACCAAAAACGATGACTCCGATCATGCCGAACTAGCGACATTTTGGACAGGCCTAAAAAAAACATTTTAGAACCATTTTCAAAAAAAAAGCTCAGATATTTTTTTTCTTCATTTTTTGACACAAAAACAGTGACCCCGGTCATGCCGAACTAGCGACATTCTGGACAGGCCTAAAAAAAACATTTTAAAACCACTTTCACCAAAAATTGCAGATTTCTATTTTTGTCACCAAAAACGATGACTCCGATCATGCCGAACTAGCGACATTTTGGACAGGCCTAAAAAAAACATTTTAGAACCATTTTCACAAAAAAAGCTCAGATATTTTTTTTTTCATTTTCGTGACACAAAAACAGTGACCCCGGTCATGCCGAACTAGCGACATTCTGGACAGGCCTAAAAACACATTTTAACACCATTTTCATAAAAAATTGCAGATTTCTATTTTTGTCACCAAAAACGATGACTCCGATCATGCCGAACTAGCGACATTTTGGACAGGCCTAAAAAAAACATTTTAAAACCATTTTCACAAAAAATTGCAGATTTCTATTTTGTCCCTAAAAACGATGACTCCGATCATTCCGAAAAAGCGACATACTGGACAGGCCTAAAATTTTTTTTTTAAACCATTTTCACAAAAAATTGCAGATATTTTTTTTCATTTTCGTGACACAAAAACAGTGACTCTGGTCATGCCGAACTAGCGATAAACATTTTAGAACCATTTTCAAAAAAAAAGCTCAGATATTTTTTTTTTCATTTTTTGACACAAAAACAGTGACCCCGGTCATGCCGAACTAGCGACATTCTGGACAGGCCTAAAAAAAACATTTTAAAACCACTTTCACCAAAAATTGCAGATTTCTATTTTTGTCACCAAAAACGATGACTCCGATCATGCCGAACTAGCGACATTTTGGACAGGCCTAAAAAAAACATTTTAGAACCATTTTCACAAAAAAAGCTCAGATATTTTTTTTTGCATTTTCGTGACACAAAAACAGTGACCCCGGTCATGCCGAACTAGCGACATTCTGGACAGGCCTAAAAACACATTTTAACACCATTTTCATAAAAAATTGCAGATTTCTATTTTTGTCACCAAAAACGATGACTCCGATCATGCCGAACTAGCGACATTTTGGACAGGCCTAAAAAAAACATTTTAGAACCATTTTCACAAAAAAAGCTCAGATATTTTTATTTTCATTTTCGTGACACAAAAACAGTGACTCCGGTCATGCCGAACTAGCGAAAAACATTTTAGAACCATTTTCAAAAAAAAAGCTCAGATATTTTTTTTCTTCATTTTTTGACACAAAAACAGTGACCCCGGTCATGCCGAACTAGCGACATTCTGGACAGGCCTAAAAAAAACATTTTAAAACCACTTTCACCAAAAATTGCAGATTTCTATTTTTGTCACCAAAAACGATGACTCCGATCATGCCGAACTAGCGACATTCTGGACAGGCCTAAAAAAACATTTTAAAACCATTTTCACAAAAAATTGCAGATTTTTTTTTTTCATTTTCGTGACACAAAAACAGTTACTCCGGTCATGCCAAACTAGCGACTTTCTGGACAGGCCTAAAAAAACATTTTAAAACCATTTTCATAAAAAATTGCAGATTTCTATTTTTGTCACCAAAAACGATGACTCCGATCATGCCGAACTAGCGACATTTTGGACAGGCCTAAAAATAACATTTTTAGAATCATTTTCACAAAAAAAGCTCCGATTTTTTTATTTTCATTTTCGTGACACAAAAACAGTGACCCCGGTTATGCCGAACTAGCGACATTCTGGACAGGCCTAAAAACACATTTTAAAACCATTTTCATAAAAAATTGCAGATTTCTATTTTTGTCCCTAAAAACGATGACTCCGATCATGCCGAAAAAGCGACATTCTGGACAGGCCACATTTTTTTTTTTTTTTACCATTTTCACAAAAAATTGCAGATTTTTTTTATTTATTTTCGTGACACAAAAACAGTGACTCCGGTCATGCCGAACTAGCGACATTCTGGACAGGCCTAAAAAAAACATTTTAAAACCACTTTCACCAAAAATTGCAGATTTCTATTTTTGTCACCAAAAAGGATGACTCCGATCATGCCGAACTAGCGACATTTTGGACAGGCCTAAAAAAAACATTTTAGAACCATTTTCACAAAAAAAGCTCAGATATTTTTATTTTCATTTTCGTGACACAAAAACAGTGACTCCGGTCATGCCGAACTAGCGAAAAACATTTTAGAACCATTTTCAAAAAAAAAGCTCAGATATTTTTTTTTTCATTTTCGTGACACAAAAACAGTGACCCCGGTCATGCCGAACTAGCGACATTCTGGACAGGCCTAAAAAACATTTTAAAACCATTTTCACAAAAAATTGCAGATTTTTTTTTTTCATTTTCGTGACACAAAAACAGTTACTCCGGTCATGCCAAACTAGCGACTTTCTGGACAGGCCTAAAAAAACATTTTAAAACCATTTTCATAAAAAATTGCAGATTTCTATTTTTGTCACCAAAAACGATGACTCCGATCATGCCGAACTAGCGACATATTGGACAGGCCTAAAAAAAACATTTTTAGAACCATTTTCACAAAAAAAGCTCAGATTTTTTTATTTTCATTTTCGTGACACAAAAACAGTGACCCCGGTTATGCCGAACTAGCGACATTCTGGACAGGCCTAAAAACACATTTTAAAACCATTTTCATAAAAAATTGCAGATTTCTATTTTTGTCCCTAAAAACGATGACTCCGATCATGCCGAAAAAGCGACATTCTGGACAGGCCACATTTTTATTTTTTTTCACCATTTTCACAAAAAATTGCAGATTTTTTTTTTTCATTTTCGTGACACAAAAACAGTGACTCCGGTCATGCCGAACTAGCGACATTCTGGACAGGCCTAAAAAAAAACATTTTAAAACCACTTTCACCAAAAATTGCAGATTTCTATTTTTGTCCCTAAAAACGATGACTCCGATCATCCCGAAAAAGCGACTTTCTGGACAGGCCTAAAAAAACATTTTAAAAACATTTTCACCAAAAATTGCAGATTTCAATTTTTTGTCACCAAAAATGATGACTCCGATCATGCCGAACTAGCGACATTTTGGACAGGCCTAAAAAAAAACATTTTAAAACCATTTTCACAAAAAATTGCAGATTTCTATTTTGTCCCTAAAAACGATGACTCCGATCATTCCGAAAAAGCGACATACTGGACAGGCCTAAAAATTTTTTTTTAAACCATTTCCACAAAAAATTGCAGATATTTTTTTTCATTTTCGTGACACAAAAACAGTGACTCTGGTCATGCCGAACTAGCGATAAACATTTTAGAACCATTTTCAAAAAAAAAGCTCAGATATTTTTTTTTTCATTTTTTGACACAAAAACAGTGACCCCGGTCATGCCGAACTAGCGACATTCTGGACAGGCCTAAAAAAAACATTTTAAAACCACTTTCACCAAAAATTGTTTTAAAAATGTTTTAAAAACATTTTCACCAAAAATTGCAGATTTCAATTTTTTGTCACCAAAAATGATGACTCCGATCATGCCGAACTAGCGACATTCTGGACAGGCCTAAAAAAAACATTTTAACACCATTTTCATAAAAAATTGCAGATTTCTATTTTTGTCACCAAAAACGATGACTCCGATCATGCCGAACTAGCGACATTTTGGACAGGCCTAAAAAAAACATTTTAGAACCATTTTCAAAAAAAAAGCTCAGATATTTTTTTTCTTCATTTTTTGACACAAAAACAGTGACCCCGGTCATGCCGAACTAGCGACATTCTGGACAGGCCTAAAAAAAACATTTTAAAACCACTTTCACCAAAAATTGTTTTAAAAATGTTTTAAAAACATTTTCACCAAAAATTGCAGATTTCAATTTTTTGTCACCAAAAATGATGACTCCGATCATGCCGAACTAGCGACATTCTGGACAGGCCTAAAAAAAACATTTTAACACCATTTTCATAAAAAATTGCAGATTTCTATTTTTGTCACCAAAAACGATGACTCCGATCATGCCGAACTAGCGACATTTTGGACAGGCCTAAAAAAAACATTTTAGAACCATTTTCAAAAAAAAAGCTCAGATATTTTTTTTCTTCATTTTTTGACACAAAAACAGTGACCCCGGTCATGCCGAACTAGCGACATTCTGGACAGGCCTAAAAAAAACATTTTAAAACCACTTTCACCAAAAATTGCAGATTTCTATTTTTGTCACCAAAAACGATGACTCCGATCATGCCGAACTAGCGACATTTTGGACAGGCCTAAAAAAAACATTTTAGAACCATTTTCACAAAAAAAGCTCAGATATTTTTTTTTTCATTTTCGTGACACAAAAACAGTGACCCCGGTCATGCCGAACTAGCGACATTCTGGACAGGCCTAAAAACACATTTTAACACCATTTTCATAAAAAATTGCAGATTTCTATTTTTGTCACCAAAAACGATGACTCCGATCATGCCGAACTAGCGACATTTTGGACAGGCCTAAAAAAAACATTTTAGAACCATTTTCACAAAAAAAGCTCAGATATTTTTATTTTCATTTTCGTGACACAAAAACAGTGACTCCAGTCATGCCGAACTAGCGAAAAACATTTTAGAACCATTTTCAAAAAAAAAGCTCAGATATTTTTTTTCTTCATTTTTTGACACAAAAACAGTGACCCCGGTCATGCCGAACTAGCGACATTCTGGACAGGCCTAAAAAAACATTTTAAAACCATTTTCACAAAAAATTGCAGATTTTTTTTTTTCATTTTCGTGACACAAAAACAGTTACTCCGGTCATGCCAAACTAGCGACTTTCTGGACAGGCCTAAAAAAACATTTTAAAACCATTTTCATAAAAAATTGCAGATTTCTATTTTTGTCACCAAAAACGATGACTCCGATCATGCCGAACTAGCGACATTTTGGACAGGCCTAAAAATAACATTTTTAGAATCATTTTCACAAAAAAAGCTCCGATTTTTTTATTTTCATTTTCGTGACACAAAAACAGTGACCCCGGTTATGCCGAACTAGCGACATTCTGGACAGGCCTAAAAACACATTTTAAAACCATTTTCATAAAAAATTGCAGATTTCTATTTTTGTCCCTAAAAACGATGACTCCGATCATGCCGAAAAAGCGACATT
This sequence comes from Salmo salar, assembly GCF_965601325.2. Taxonomy (NCBI): domain Eukaryota; kingdom Metazoa; phylum Chordata; class Actinopteri; order Salmoniformes; family Salmonidae; genus Salmo; species Salmo salar. The sequence continues at coordinate 86,379 of NW_027675456.1, forward strand.
CTGGACAGGCCACATTTTTTTTTTTTTTTACCATTTTCACAAAAAATTGCAGATTTTTTTTATTTATTTTCGTGACACAAAAACAGTGACTCCGGTCATGCCGAACTAGCGACATTCTGGACAGGCCTAAAAAAAACATTTTAAAACCACTTTCACCAAAAATTGCAGATTTCTATTTTTGTCACCAAAAAGGATGACTCCGATCATGCCGAACTAGCGACATTTTGGACAGGCCTAAAAAAAACATTTTAGAACCATTTTCACAAAAAAAGCTCAGATATTTTTATTTTCATTTTCGTGACACAAAAACAGTGACTCCGGTCATGCCGAACTAGCGAAAAACATTTTAGAACCATTTTCAAAAAAAAAGCTCAGATATTTTTTTTTTCATTTTCGTGACACAAAAACAGTGACCCCGGTCATGCCGAACTAGCGACATTCTGGACAGGCCTAAAAAACATTTTAAAACCATTTTCACAAAAAATTGCTGATTTTTTTTTTTCATTTTCGTGACACAAAAACAGTTACTCCGGTCATGCCAAACTAGCGACTTTCTGGACAGGCCTAAAAAAACATTTTAAAACCATTTTCATAAAAAATTGCAGATTTCTATTTTTGTCACCAAAAACGATGACTCCGATCATGCCGAACTAGCGACATATTGGACAGGCCTAAAAAAAACATTTTTAGAACCATTTTCACAAAAAAAGCTCCGATTTTTTTATTTTCATTTTCGTGACACAAAAACAGTGACCCCGGTTATGCCGAACTAGCGACATTCTGGACAGGCCTAAAAACACATTTTAAAACCATTTTCACAAAAAATTGCAGATTTCTATTTTTGTCACCAAAAACGATGACTCCGATCATGCCGAACTAGCGACATTTTGGACAGGCCTAAAAAAAACATTTTAGAACCATTTTCACAAAAAAAGCTCAGATATTTTTATTTTCATTTTCGTGACACAAAAACAGTGACTCCGGTCATGCCGAACTAGCGAAAAACATTTTAGAACCATTTTCAAAAAAAAAGCTCAGATATCTTTTTTCTTCATTTTTTGACACAAAAAGAGTGACCCCGGTCATGCCGAACTAGCGACATTCTGGACAGGCCTAAAAAACATTTTAAAACCATTTTCACAAAAAATTGCAGATTTTTTTTTTTCATTTTCGTGACACAAAAACAGTTACTCCGGTCATGCCAAACTAGCGACTTTCTGGACAGGCCTAAAAAAACATTTTAAAACCATTTTCATAAAAAATTGCAGATTTCTATTTTTGTCACCAAAAACGATGACTCCGATCATGCCGAACTAGCGACATTTTGGACAGGCCTAAAAAAAACATTTTTAGAACCATTTTCACAAAAAAAGCTCCGATTTTTTTATTTTCATTTTCGTGACACAAAAACAGTGACCCCGGTTATGCCGAACTAGCGACATTCTGGACAGGCCTAAAAACACATTTTAAAACCATTTTCACAAAAAATTGCAGATTTTTTTTTTTCATTTTCGTGACACAAAAACAGTTACTCCGGTCATGCCAAACTAGCGACTTTCTGGACAGGCCTAAAAAAACATTTTAAAACCATTTTCATAAAAAATTGCAGATTTCTATTTTTGTCACCAAAAACGATGACTCCGATCATGCCGAACTAGCGACATTTTGGACAGGCCTAAAAAAAACATTTTTAGAACCATTTTCACAAAAAAAGCTCCGATTTTTTTATTTTCATTTTCGTGACACAAAAACAGTGACCCCGGTTATGCCGAACTAGCGACATTCTGGACAGGCCTAAAAACACATTTTAAAACCATTTTCATAAAAAATTGCAGATTTCTATTTTTGTCCCTAAAAACGATGACTCCGATCATGCCGAAAAAGCGACATTCTGGACAGGCCACATTTTTTTTTTTTTTTCACCATTTTCACAAAAAATTGCAGATTTTTTTTATTTATTTTCGTGACACAAAAACAGTGACTCCGGTCATGCCGAACTAGCGACATTCTGGACAGGCCTAAAAAAAACATTTTAAAACCACTTTCACCAAAAATTGCAGATTTCTATTTTTGTCACCAAAAAGGATGACTCCGATCATGCCGAACTAGCGACATTTTGGACAGGCCTAAAAAAAACATTTTAGAACCATTTTCACAAAAAAAGCTCAGATATTTTTATTTTCATTTTCGTGACACAAAAACAGTGACTCCGGACTCCGGTCATGCCGAACTAGCGAAAAACATTTTAGAACCATTTTCAAAAAAAAAGCTCAGATATTTTTTTTTTCATTTTCGTGACACAAAAACAGTGACCCCGGTCATGCCGAACTAGCGACATTCTGGACAGGCCTAAAAAACATTTTAAAACCATTTTCACAAAAAATTGCTGATTTTTTTTTTTCATTTTCGTGACACAAAAACAGTTACTCCGGTCATGCCAAACTAGCGACTTTCTGGACAGGCCTAAAAAAACATTTTAAAACCATTTTCATAAAAAATTGCAGATTTCTATTTTTGTCACCAAAAACGATGACTCCGATCATGCCGAACTAGCGACATTTTGGACAGGCCTAAAAAAAACATTTTTAGAACCATTTTCACAAAAAAAGCTCAGATTTTTTTATTTTCATTTTCGTGACACAAAAACAGTGACCCCGGTTATGCCGAACTAGCGACATTCTGGACAGGCCTAAAAACACATTTTAAAACCATTTTCATAAAAAATTGCAGATTTCTATTTTTGTCCCTAAAAACGATGACTCCGATCATGCCGAAAAAGCGACATTCTGGACAGGCCACATTTTTTTTTTTTTTCACCATTTTCACAAAAAATTGCAGATTTTTTTTTTTCATTTTCGTGACACAAAAACAGTGACTCCGGTCATGCCGAACTAGCGACATTCTGGACAGGCCTAAAAAAAAACATTTTAAAACCACTTTCACCAAAAATTGCATATTTCTATTTTTGTCCCTAAAAACGATGACTCCGATCATCCCGAAAAAGCGAATTTCTGGACAGGCCTAAAAAAACATTTTAAAAACATTTTCACCAAAAATTGCAGATTTCAATTTTTTGTCACCAAAAATGATGACTCCGATCATGCCGAACTAGCGACATTTTGGACAGGCCTAAAAAAAACATTTTAAAACCATTTTCACAAAAAATTGCAGATTTCTATTTTGTCCCTAAAAACGATGACTCCGATCATTCCGAAAAAGCGACATACTGGACAGGCCTAAAAATTTTTTTTTAAACCATTTTCACAAAAAATTGCAGATATTTTTTTTCATTTTCGTGACACAAAAACAGTGACTCTGGTCATGCCGAACTAGCGATAAACATTTTAGAACCATTTTCAAAAAAAAAGCTCAGATATTTTTTTTTTCATTTTTTGACACAAAAACAGTGACCCCGGTCATGCCGAACTAGCGACATTCTGGACAGGCCTAAAAAAAACATTTTAAAACCACTTTCACCAAAAATTGCAGATTTCTATTTTTGTCACCAAAAACGATGACTCCGATCATGCCGAACTAGCGACATTTTGGACAGGCCTAAAAAAAACATTTTAGAACCATTTTCACAAAAAAAGCTCAGATATTTTTTTTTGCATTTTCGTGACACAAAAACAGTGACCCCGGTCATGCCGAACTAGCGACATTCTGGACAGGCCTAAAAACACATTTTAACACCATTTTCATAAAAAATTGCAGATTTCTATTTTTGTCACCAAAAACGATGACTCCGATCATGCCGAACTAGCGACATTTTGGACAGGCCTAAAAAAAACATTTTAGAACCATTTTCACAAAAAAAGCTCAGATATTTTTATTTTCATTTTCGTGACACAAAAACAGTGACTCCGGTCATGCCGAACTAGCGAAAAACATTTTAGAACCATTTTCAAAAAAAAAGCTCAGATATTTTTTTTCTTCATTTTTTGACACAAAAACAGTGACCCCGGTCATGCCGAACTAGCGACATTCTGGACAGGCCTAAAAAAAACATTTTAAAACCACTTTCACCAAAAATTGCAGATTTCTATTTTTGTCACCAAAAACGATGACTCCGATCATGCCGAACTAGCGACATTTTGGACAGGCCTAAAAAAAACATTTTAGAACCATTTTCACAAAAAAAGCTCAGATATTTTTTTTTTCATTTTCGTGACACAAAAACAGTGACCCCGGTCATGCCGAACTAGCGACATTCTGGACAGGCCTAAAAACACATTTTAACACCATTTTCATAAAAAATTGCAGATTTCTATTTTTGTCACCAAAAACGATGACTCCGATCATGCCGAACTAGCGACATTTTGGACAGGCCTAAAAAAAACATTTTAGAACCATTTTCACAAAAAAAGCTCAGATATTTTTATTTTCATTTTCGTGACACAAAAACAGTGACTCCAGTCATGCCGAACTAGCGAAAAACATTTTAGAACCATTTTCAAAAAAAAAGCTCAGATATTTTTTTTCTTCATTTTTTGACACAAAAACAGTGACCCCGGTCATGCCGAACTAGCGACATTCTGGACAGGCCTAAAAAAACATTTTAAAACCATTTTCACAAAAAATTGCAGATTTTTTTTTTTCATTTTCGTGACACAAAAACAGTTACTCCGGTCATGCCAAACTAGCGACTTTCTGGACAGGCCTAAAAAAACATTTTAAAACCATTTTCATAAAAAATTGCAGATTTCTATTTTTGTCACCAAAAACGATGACTCCGATCATGCCGAACTAGCGACATTTTGGACAGGCCTAAAAATAACATTTTTAGAATCATTTTCACAAAAAAAGCTCCGATTTTTTTATTTTCATTTTCGTGACACAAAAACAGTGACCCCGGTTATGCCGAACTAGCGACATTCTGGACAGGCCTAAAAACACATTTTAAAACCATTTTCATAAAAAATTGCAGATTTCTATTTTTGTCCCTAAAAACGATGACTCCGATCATGCCGAAAAAGCGACATTCTGGACAGGCCACATTTTTTTTTTTTTTTACCATTTTCACAAAAAATTGCAGATTTTTTTTATTTATTTTCGTGACACAAAAACAGTGACTCCGGTCATGCCGAACTAGCGACATTCTGGACAGGCCTAAAAAAAACATTTTAAAACCACTTTCACCAAAAATTGCAGATTTCTATTTTTGTCACCAAAAAGGATGACTCCGATCATGCCGAACTAGCGACATTTTGGACAGGCCTAAAAAAAACATTTTAGAACCATTTTCACAAAAAAAGCTCAGATATTTTTATTTTCATTTTCGTGACACAAAAACAGTGACTCCGGTCATGCCGAACTAGCGAAAAACATTTTAGAACCATTTTCAAAAAAAAAGCTCAGATATTTTTTTTTTCATTTTCGTGACACAAAAACAGTGACCCCGGTCATGCCGAACTAGCGACATTCTGGACAGGCCTAAAAAACATTTTAAAACCATTTTCACAAAAAATTGCAGATTTTTTTTTTTCATTTTCGTGACACAAAAACAGTTACTCCGGTCATGCCAAACTAGCGACTTTCTGGACAGGCCTAAAAAAACATTTTAAAACCATTTTCATAAAAAATTGCAGATTTCTATTTTTGTCACCAAAAACGATGACTCCGATCATGCCGAACTAGCGACATATTGGACAGGCCTAAAAAAAACATTTTTAGAACCATTTTCACAAAAAAAGCTCAGATTTTTTTATTTTCATTTTCGTGACACAAAAACAGTGACCCCGGTTATGCCGAACTAGCGACATTCTGGACAGGCCTAAAAACACATTTTAAAACCATTTTCATAAAAAATTGCAGATTTCTATTTTTGTCCCTAAAAACGATGACTCCGATCATGCCGAAAAATCGACATTCTGGACAGGCCACATTTTTATTTTTTTTCACCATTTTCACAAAAAATTGCAGATTTTTTTTTTTCATTTTCGTGACACAAAAACAGTGACTCCGGTCATGCCGAACTAGCGACATTCTGGACAGGCCTAAAAAAAAACATTTTAAAACCACTTTCACCAAAAATTGCAGATTTCTATTTTTGTCCCTAAAAACGATGACTCCGATCATCCCGAAAAAGCGACTTTCTGGACAGGCCTAAAAAAACATTTTAAAAACATTTTCACCAAAAATTGCAGATTTCAATTTTTTGTCACCAAAAATGATGACTCCGATCATGCCGAACTAGCGACATTCTGGACAGGCCTAAAAAAAACATTTTAACACCATTTTCATAAAAAATTGCAGATTTCTATTTTTGTCACCAAAAACGATGACTCCGATCATGCCGAACTAGCGACATTTTGGACAGGCCTAAAAAAAACATTTTAGAACCATTTTCAAAAAAAAAGCTCAGATATTTTTTTTCTTCATTTTTTGACACAAAAACAGTGACCCCGGTCATGCCGAACTAGCGACATTCTGGACAGGCCTAAAAAAAACATTTTAAAACCACTTTCACCAAAAATTGCAGATTTCTATTTTTGTCACCAAAAACGATGACTCCGATCATGCCGAACTAGCGACATTTTGGACAGGCCTAAAAAAAACATTTTAGAACCATTTTCACAAAAAAAGCTCAGATATTTTTTTTTTCATTTTCGTGACACAAAAACAGTGACCCCGGTCATGCCGAACTAGCGACATTCTGGACAGGCCTAAAAACACATTTTAACACCATTTTCATAAAAAATTGCAGATTTCTATTTTTGTCACCAAAAACGATGACTCCGATCATGCCGAACTAGCGACATTTTGGACAGGCCTAAAAAAAACATTTTAAAACCATTTTCACAAAAAATTGCAGATTTCTATTTTGTCCCTAAAAACGATGACTCCGATCATTCCGAAAAAGCGACATACTGGACAGGCCTAAAATTTTTTTTTTAAACCATTTTCACCAAAAATTGCAGATATTTTTTTTCATTTTCGTGACACAAAAACAGTGACTCTGGTCATGCCGAACTAGCGATAAACATTTTAGAACCATTTTCAAAAAAAAAGCTCAGATATTTTTTTTTTCATTTTTTGACACAAAAACAGTGACCCCGGTCATGCCGAACTAGCGACATTCTGGACAGGCCTAAAAAAAACATTTTAAAACCACTTTCACCAAAAATTGCAGATTTCTATTTTTGTCACCAAAAACGATGACTCCGATCATGCCGAACTAGCGACATTTTGGACAGGCCTAAAAAAAACATTTTAGAACCATTTTCACAAAAAAAGCTCAGATATTTTTTTTTGCATTTTCGTGACACAAAAACAGTGACCCCGGTCATGCCGAACTAGCGACATTCTGGACAGGCCTAAAAACACATTTTAACACCATTTTCATAAAAAATTGCAGATTTCTATTTTTGTCACCAAAAACGATGACTCCGATCATGCCGAACTAGCGACATTTTGGACAGGCCTAAAAAAAACATTTTAGAACCATTTTCACAAAAAAAGCTCAGATATTTTTATTTTCATTTTCGTGACACAAAAACAGTGACTCCGGTCATGCCGAACTAGCGAAAAACATTTTAGAACCATTTTCAAAAAAAAAGCTCAGATATTTTTTTTCTTCATTTTTTGACACAAAAACAGTGACCCCGGTCATGCCGAACTAGCGACATTCTGGACAGGCCTAAAAAAAACATTTTAAAACCACTTTCACCAAAAATTGCAGATTTCTATTTTTGTCACCAAAAACGATGACTCCGATCATGCCGAACTAGCGACATTCTGGACAGGCCTAAAAAAACATTTTAAAACCATTTTCACAAAAAATTGCAGATTTTTTTTTTTCATTTTCGTGACACAAAAACAGTTACTCCGGTCATGCCAAACTAGCGACTTTCTGGACAGGCCTAAAAAAACATTTTAAAACCATTTTCATAAAAAATTGCAGATTTCTATTTTTGTCACCAAAAACGATGACTCCGATCATGCCGAACTAGCGACATTTTGGACAGGCCTAAAAATAACATTTTTAGAATCATTTTCACAAAAAAAGCTCCGATTTTTTTATTTTCATTTTCGTGACACAAAAACAGTGACCCCGGTTATGCCGAACTAGCGACATTCTGGACAGGCCTAAAAACACATTTTAAAACCATTTTCATAAAAAATTGCAGATTTCTATTTTTGTCCCTAAAAACGATGACTCCGATCATGCCGAAAAAGCGACATTCTGGACAGGCCACATTTTTTTTTTTTTTTACCATTTTCACAAAAAATTGCAGATTTTTTTTATTTATTTTCGTGACACAAAAACAGTGACTCCGGTCATGCCGAACTAGCGACATTCTGGACAGGCCTAAAAAAAACATTTTAAAACCACTTTCACCAAAAATTGCAGATTTCTATTTTTGTCACCAAAAAGGATGACTCCGATCATGCCGAACTAGCGACATTTTGGACAGGCCTAAAAAAAACATTTTAGAACCATTTTCACAAAAAAAGCTCAGATATTTTTATTTTCATTTTCGTGACACAAAAACAGTGACTCCGGTCATGCCGAACTAGCGAAAAACATTTTAGAACCATTTTCAAAAAAAAAGCTCAGATATTTTTTTTTTCATTTTCGTGACACAAAAACAGTGACCCCGGTCATGCCGAACTAGCGACATTCTGGACAGGCCTAAAAAACATTTTAAAACCATTTTCACAAAAAATTGCAGATTTTTTTTTTTCATTTTCGTGACACAAAAACAGTTACTCCGGTCATGCCAAACTAGCGACTTTCTGGACAGGCCTAAAAAAACATTTTAAAACCATTTTCATAAAAAATTGCAGATTTCTATTTTTGTCACCAAAAACGATGACTCCGATCATGCCGAACTAGCGACATATTGGACAGGCCTAAAAAAAACATTTTTAGAACCATTTTCACAAAAAAAGCTCAGATTTTTTTATTTTCATTTTCGTGACACAAAAACAGTGACCCCGGTTATGCCGAACTAGCGACATTCTGGACAGGCCTAAAAACACATTTTAAAACCATTTTCATAAAAAATTGCAGATTTCTATTTTTGTCCCTAAAAACGATGACTCCGATCATGCCGAAAAAGCGACATTCTGGACAGGCCACATTTTTATTTTTTTTCACCATTTTCACAAAAAATTGCAGATTTTTTTTTTTCATTTTCGTGACACAAAAACAGTGACTCCGGTCATGCCGAACTAGCGACATTCTGGACAGGCCTAAAAAAAAACATTTTAAAACCACTTTCACCAAAAATTGCAGATTTCTATTTTTGTCCCTAAAAACGATGACTCCGATCATCCCGAAAAAGCGACTTTCTGGACAGGCCTAAAAAAACATTTTAAAAACATTTTCACCAAAAATTGCAGATTTCAATTTTTTGTCACCAAAAATGATGACTCCGATCATGCCGAACTAGCGACATTTTGGACAGGCCTAAAAAAAAACATTTTAAAACCATTTTCACAAAAAATTGCAGATTTCTATTTTGTCCCTAAAAACGATGACTCCGATCATTCCGAAAAAGCGACATACTGGACAGGCCTAAAAATTTTTTTTTAAACCATTTCCACAAAAAATTGCAGATATTTTTTTTCATTTTCGTGACACAAAAACAGTGACTCTGGTCATGCCGAACTAGCGATAAACATTTTAGAACCATTTTCAAAAAAAAAGCTCAGATATTTTTTTTTTCATTTTTTGACACAAAAACAGTGACCCCGGTCATGCCGAACTAGCGACATTCTGGACAGGCCTAAAAAAAACATTTTAAAACCACTTTCACCAAAAATTGTTTTAAAAATGTTTTAAAAACATTTTCACCAAAAATTGCAGATTTCAATTTTTTGTCACCAAAAATGATGACTCCGATCATGCCGAACTAGCGACATTCTGGACAGGCCTAAAAAAAACATTTTAACACCATTTTCATAAAAAATTGCAGATTTCTATTTTTGTCACCAAAAACGATGACTCCGATCATGCCGAACTAGCGACATTTTGGACAGGCCTAAAAAAAACATTTTAGAACCATTTTCAAAAAAAAAGCTCAGATATTTTTTTTCTTCATTTTTTGACACAAAAACAGTGACCCCGGTCATGCCGAACTAGCGACATTCTGGACAGGCCTAAAAAAAACATTTTAAAACCACTTTCACCAAAAATTGTTTTAAAAATGTTTTAAAAACATTTTCACCAAAAATTGCAGATTTCAATTTTTTGTCACCAAAAATGATGACTCCGATCATGCCGAACTAGCGACATTCTGGACAGGCCTAAAAAAAACATTTTAACACCATTTTCATAAAAAATTGCAGATTTCTATTTTTGTCACCAAAAACGATGACTCCGATCATGCCGAACTAGCGACATTTTGGACAGGCCTAAAAAAAACATTTTAGAACCATTTTCAAAAAAAAAGCTCAGATATTTTTTTTCTTCATTTTTTGACACAAAAACAGTGACCCCGGTCATGCCGAACTAGCGACATTCTGGACAGGCCTAAAAAAAACATTTTAAAACCACTTTCACCAAAAATTGCAGATTTCTATTTTTGTCACCAAAAACGATGACTCCGATCATGCCGAACTAGCGACATTTTGGACAGGCCTAAAAAAAACATTTTAGAACCATTTTCACAAAAAAAGCTCAGATATTTTTTTTTTCATTTTCGTGACACAAAAACAGTGACCCCGGTCATGCCGAACTAGCGACATTCTGGACAGGCCTAAAAACACATTTTAACACCATTTTCATAAAAAATTGCAGATTTCTATTTTTGTCACCAAAAACGATGACTCCGATCATGCCGAACTAGCGACATTTTGGACAGGCCTAAAAAAAACATTTTAGAACCATTTTCACAAAAAAAGCTCAGATATTTTTATTTTCATTTTCGTGACACAAAAACAGTGACTCCAGTCATGCCGAACTAGCGAAAAACATTTTAGAACCATTTTCAAAAAAAAAGCTCAGATATTTTTTTTCTTCATTTTTTGACACAAAAACAGTGACCCCGGTCATGCCGAACTAGCGACATTCTGGACAGGCCTAAAAAAACATTTTAAAACCATTTTCACAAAAAATTGCAGATTTTTTTTTTTCATTTTCGTGACACAAAAACAGTTACTCCGGTCATGCCAAACTAGCGACTTTCTGGACAGGCCTAAAAAAACATTTTAAAACCATTTTCATAAAAAATTGCAGATTTCTATTTTTGTCACCAAAAACGATGACTCCGATCATGCCGAACTAGCGACATTTTGGACAGGCCTAAAAATAACATTTTTAGAATCATTTTCACAAAAAAAGCTCCGATTTTTTTATTTTCATTTTCGTGACACAAAAACAGTGACCCCGGTTATGCCGAACTAGCGACATTCTGGACAGGCCTAAAAACACATTTTAAAACCATTTTCATAAAAAATTGCAGATTTCTATTTTTGTCCCTAAAAACGATGACTCCGATCATGCCGAAAAAGCGACATTCTGGACAGGCCACATTTTTTTTTTTTTTTACCATTTTCACAAAAAATTGCAGATTTTTTTTATTTATTTTCGTGACACAAAAACAGTGACTCCGGTCATGCCGAACTAGCGACATTCTGGACAGGCCTAAAAAAAACATTTTAAAACCACTTTCACCAAAAATTGCAGATTTCTATTTTTGTCACCAAAAAGGATGACTCCGATCATGCCGAACTAGCGACATTTTGGACAGGCCTAAAAAAAACATTTTAGAACCATTTTCACAAAAAAAGCTCAGATATTTTTATTTTCATTTTCGTGACACAAAAACAGTGACTCCGGTCATGCCGAACTAGCGAAAAACATTTTAGAACCATTTTCAAAAAAAAAGCTCAGATATTTTTTTTTTCATTTTCGTGACACAAAAACAGTGACCCCGGTCATGCCGAACTAGCGACATTCTGGACAGGCCTAAAAAAAACATTTTAAAACCATTTTCACAAAAAATTGCAGATTTTTTTTTTTCATTTTCGTGACACAAAAACAGTTACTCCGGTCATGCCAAACTAGCGACTTTCTGGACAGGCCTAAAAAAACATTTTAAAACCATTTTCATAAAAAATTGCAGATTTCTATTTTTGTCACCAAAAACGATGACTCCGATCATGCCGAACTAGCGACATATTGGACAGGCCTAAAAAAAACATTTTTAGAACCATTTTCACAAAAAAAGCTCAGATTTTTTTATTTTCATTTTCGTGACACAAAAACAGTGACCCCGGTTATGCCGAACTAGCGACATTCTGGACAGGCCTAAAAACACATTTTAAAACCATTTTCATAAAAAATTGCAGATTTCTATTTTTGTCCCTAAAAACGATGACTCCGATCATGCCGAAAAAGCGACATTCTGGACAGGCCACATTTTTATTTTTTTTCACCATTTTCACAAAAAATTGCAGATTTTTTTTTTTCATTTTCGTGACACAAAAACAGTGACTCCGGTCATGCCGAACTAGCGACATTCTGGACAGGCCTAAAAAAAAACATTTTAAAACCACTTTCACCAAAAATTGCAGATTTCTATTTTTGTCCCTAAAAACGATGACTCCGATCATCCCGAAAAAGCGACTTTCTGGACAGGCCTAAAAAAACATTTTAAAAACATTTTCACCAAAAATTGCAGATTTCAATTTTTTGTCACCAAAAATGATGACTCCGATCATGCCGAACTAGCGACATTCTGGACAGGCCTAAAAAAAACATTTTAACACCATTTTCATAAAAAATTGCAGATTTCTATTTTTGTCACCAAAAACGATGACTCCGATCATGCCGAACTAGCGACATTTTGGACAGGCCTAAAAAAAACATTTTAGAACCATTTTCAAAAAAAAAGCTCAGATATTTTTTTTCTTCATTTTTTGACACAAAAACAGTGACCCCGGTCATGCCGAACTAGCGACATTCTGGACAGGCCTAAAAAAAACATTTTAAAACCACTTTCACCAAAAATTGCAGATTTCTATTTTTGTCACCAAAAACGATGACTCCGATCATGCCGAACTAGCGACATTTTGGACAGGCCTAAAAAAAACATTTTAGAACCATTTTCACAAAAAAAGCTCAGATATTTTTTTTTTCATTTTCGTGACACAAAAACAGTGACCCCGGTCATGCCGAACTAGCGACATTCTGGACAGGCCTAAAAACACATTTTAACACCATTTTCATAAAAAATTGCAGATTTCTATTTTTGTCACCAAAAACGATGACTCCGATCATGCCGAACTAGCGACATTTTGGACAGGCCTAAAAAAAACATTTTAAAACCATTTTCACAAAAAATTGCAGATTTCTATTTTGTCCCTAAAAACGATGACTCCGATCATTCCGAAAAAGCGACATACTGGACAGGCCTAAAATTTTTTTTTTAAACCATTTTCACAAAAAATTGCAGATATTTTTTTTCATTTTCGTGACACAAAAACAGTGACTCTGGTCATGCCGAACTAGCGATAAACATTTTAGAACCATTTTCAAAAAAAAAGCTCAGATATTTTTTTTTTCATTTTTTGACACAAAAACAGTGACCCCGGTCATGCCGAACTAGCGACATTCTGGACAGGCCTAAAAAAAACATTTTAAAACCACTTTCACCAAAAATTGCAGATTTCTATTTTTGTCCCTAAAAACGATGACTCCGATCATGCCGAAAAAGCGACATTCTGGACAGGCCACATTTTTATTTTTTTTCACCATTTTCACAAAAAATTGCAGATTTTTTTTTTTCATTTTCGTGACACAAAAACAGTGACTCCGGTCATGCCGAACTAGCGACATTCTGGACAGGCCTAAAAAAAAACATTTTAAAACCACTTTCACCAAAAATTGCAGATTTCTATTTTTGTCCCTAAAAACGATGACTCCGATCATCCCGAAAAAGCGACTTTCTGGACAGGCCTAAAAAAACATTTTAAAAACATTTTCACCAAAAATTGCAGATTTCAATTTTTTGTCACCAAAAATGATGACTCCGATCATGCCGAACTAGCGACATTCTGGACAGGCCTAAAAAAAACATTTTAACACCATTTTCATAAAAAATTGCAGATTTCTATTTTTGTCACCAAAAACGATGACTCCGATCATGCCGAACTAGCGACATTTTGGACAGGCCTAAAAAAAACATTTTAGAACCATTTTCAAAAAAAAAGCTCAGATATTTTTTTTCTTCATTTTTTGACACAAAAACAGTGACCCCGGTCATGCCGAACTAGCGACATTCTGGACAGGCCTAAAAAAACATTTTAAAACCACTTTCACCAAAAATTGCAGATTTCTATTTTTGTCACCAAAAACGATGACTCCGATCATGCCGAACTAGCGACATTTTGGACAGGCCTAAAAAAAACATTTTAGAACCATTTTCACAAAAAAAGCTCAGATATTTTTTTTTTCATTTTCGTGACACAAAAACAGTGACCCCGGTCATGCCGAACTAGCGACATTCTGGACAGGCCTAAAAACACATTTTAACACCATTTTCATAAAAAATTGCAGATTTCTATTTTTGTCACCAAAAACGATGACTCCGATCATGCCGAACTAGCGACATTTTGGACAGGCCTAAAAAAAACATTTTAAAACCATTTTCACAAAAAATTGCAGATTTCTATTTTGTCCCTAAAAACGATGACTCCGATCATTCCGAAAAAGCGACATACTGGACAGGCCTAAAAATTTTTTTTTAAACCATTTTCACAAAAAATTGCAGATATTTTTTTTCATTTTCGTGACACAAAAACAGTGACTCTGGTCATGCCGAACTAGCGATAAACATTTTAGAACCATTTTCAAAAAAAAAGCTCAGATATTTTTTTTTTCATTTTTTGACACAAAAACAGTGACCCCGGTCATGCCGAACTAGCGACATTCTGGACAGGCCTAAAAAAAACATTTTAAAACCACTTTCACCAAAAATTGCAGATTTCTATTTTTGTCACCAAAAACGATGACTCCGATCATGCCGAACTAGCGACATTTTGGACAGGCCTAAAAAAAACATTTTAGAACCATTTTCACAAAAAAAGCTCAGATATTTTTTTTTGCATTTTCGTGACACAAAAACAGTGACCCCGGTCATGCCGAACTAGCGACATTCTGGACAGGCCTAAAAACACATTTTAACACCATTTTCATAAAAAATTGCAGATTTCTATTTTTGTCACCAAAAACGATGACTCCGATCATGCCGAACTAGCGACATTTTGGACAGGCCTAAAAAAAACATTTTAGAACCATTTTCACAAAAAAAGCTCAGATATTTTTATTTTCATTTTCGTGACACAAAAACAGTGACTCCGGTCATGCCGAACTAGCGAAAAACATTTTAGAACCATTTTCAAAAAAAAAGCTCAGATATTTTTTTTCTTCATTTTTTGACACAAAAACAGTGACCCCGGTCATGCCGAACTAGCGACATTCTGGACAGGCCTAAAAAAAACATTTTAAAACCACTTTCACCAAAAATTGCAGATTTCTATTTTTGTCACCAAAAACGATGACTCCGATCATGCCGAACTAGCGACATTTTGGACAGGCCTAAAAAAAACATTTTAGAACCATTTTCACAAAAAAAGCTCAGATATTTTTTTTTTCATTTTCGTGACACAAAAACAGTGACCCCGGTCATGCCGAACTAGCGACATTCTGGACAGGCCTAAAAACACATTTTAACACCATTTTCATAAAAAATTGCAGATTTCTATTTTTGTCACCAAAAACGATGACTCCGATCATGCCGAACTAGCGACATTTTGGACAGGCCTAAAAAAAACATTTTAGAACCATTTTCACAAAAAAAGCTCAGATATTTTTATTTTCATTTTCGTGACACAAAAACAGTGACTCCAGTCATGCCGAACTAGCGAAAAACATTTTAGAACCATTTTCAAAAAAAAAGCTCAGATATTTTTTTTCTTCATTTTTTGACACAAAAACAGTGACCCCGGTCATGCCGAACTAGCGACATTCTGGACAGGCCTAAAAAACATTTTAAAACCATTTTCACAAAAAATTGCAGATTTTTTTTTTTCATTTTCGTGACACAAAAACAGTTACTCCGGTCATGCCAAACTAGCGACTTTCTGGACAGGCCTAAAAAAACATTTTAAAACCATTTTCATAAAAAATTGCAGATTTCTATTTTTGTCACCAAAAACGATGACTCCGATCATGCCGAACTAGCGACATATTGGACAGGCCTAAAAAAAACATTTTTAGAACCATTTTCACAAAAAAAGCTCAGATTTTTTTATTTTCATTTTCGTGACACAAAAACAGTGACCCCGGTTATGCCGAACTAGCGACATTCTGGACAGGCCTAAAAACACATTTTAAAACCATTTTCATAAAAAATTGCAGATTTCTATTTTTGTCCCTAAAAACGATGACTCCGATCATGCCGAAAAAGCGACATTCTGGACAGGCCACATTTTTATTTTTTTTCACCATTTTCACAAAAAATTGCAGATTTTTTTTTTTCATTTTCGTGACACAAAAACAGTGACTCCGGTCATGCCGAACTAGCGACATTCTGGACAGGCCTAAAAAAAAACATTTTAAAACCACTTTCACCAAAAATTGCAGATTTCTATTTTTGTCCCTAAAAACGATGACTCCGATCATCCCGAAAAAGCGACTTTCTGGACAGGCCTAAAAAAACATTTTAAAAACATTTTCACCAAAAATTGCAGATTTCAATTTTTTGTCACCAAAAATGATGACTCCGATCATGCCGAACTAGCGACATTTTGGACAGGCCTAAAAAAAAACATTTTAAAACCATTTTCACAAAAAATTGCAGATTTCTATTTTGTCCCTAAAAACGATGACTCCGATCATTCCGAAAAAGCGACATACTGGACAGGCCTAAAAATTTTTTTTTAAACCATTTCCACAAAAAATTGCAGATATTTTTTTTCATTTTCGTGACACAAAAACAGTGACTCTGGTCATGCCGAACTAGCGATAAACATTTTAGAACCATTTTCAAAAAAAAAGCTCAGATATTTTTTTTTTCATTTTTTGACACAAAAACAGTGACCCCGGTCATGCCGAACTAGCGACATTCTGGACAGGCCTAAAAAAAACATTTTAAAACCACTTTCACCAAAAATTGTTTTAAAAATGTTTTAAAAACATTTTCACCAAAAATTGCAGATTTCAATTTTTTGTCACCAAAAATGATGACTCCGATCATGCCGAACTAGCGACATTCTGGACAGGCCTAAAAAAAACATTTTAACACCATTTTCATAAAAAATTGCAGATTTCTATTTTTGTCACCAAAAACGATGACTCCGATCATGCCGAACTAGCGACATTTTGGACAGGCCTAAAAAAAACATTTTAGAACCATTTTCAAAAAAAAAGCTCAGATATTTTTTTTCTTCATTTTTTGACACAAAAACAGTGACCCCGGTCATGCCGAACTAGCGACATTCTGGACAGGCCTAAAAAAAACATTTTAAAACCACTTTCACCAAAAATTGCAGATTTCTATTTTTGTCACCAAAAACGATGACTCCGATCATGCCGAACTAGCGACATTTTGGACAGGCCTAAAAAAAACATTTTAGAACCATTTTCACAAAAAAAGCTCAGATATTTTTTTTTTCATTTTCGTGACACAAAAACAGTGACCCCGGTCATGCCGAACTAGCGACATTCTGGACAGGCCTAAAAACACATTTTAACACCATTTTCATAAAAAATTGCAGATTTCTATTTTTGTCACCAAAAACGATGACTCCGATCATGCCGAACTAGCGACATTTTGGACAGGCCTAAAAAAAACATTTTAGAACCATTTTCACAAAAAAAGCTCAGATATTTTTATTTTCATTTTCGTGACACAAAAACAGTGACTCCGGTCATGCCGAACTAGCGAAAAACATTTTAGAACCATTTTCAAAAAAAAAGCTCAGATATTTTTTTTCTTCATTTTTTGACACAAAAACAGTGACCCCGGTCATGCCGAACTAGCGACATTCTGGACAGGCCTAAAAAACATTTTAAAACCATTTTCACAAAAAATTGCAGATTTTTTTTTTTCATTTTCCTGACACAAAAACAGTTACTCCGGTCATGCCAAACTAGCGACTTTCTGGACAGGCCTAAAAAAACATTTTAAAACCATTTTCATAAAAAATTGCAGATTTCTATTTTTGTCACCAAAAACGATGACTCCGATCATGCCGAACTAGCGACATTTTGGACAGGCCTAAAAAAAACATTTTAGAACCATTTTCACAAAAAAAGCTCCGATTTTTTTATTTTCATTTTCGTGACACAAAAACAGTGACTCCGGTCATGCCGAACTAGCGAAAAACATTTTAGAACCATTTTCAAAAAAAAAGCTCAGATATTTTTTTTCTTCATTTTTTGACACAAAAACAGTGACCCCGGTCATGCCGAACTAGCGACATTCTGGACAGGCCTAAAAAACATTTTAAAACCATTTTCACAAAAAATTGCAGATTTTTTTTTTTCATTTTCGTGACACAAAAACAGTTACTCCGGTCATGCCAAACTAGCGACTTTCTGGACAGGCCTAAAAAAACATTTTAAAACCATTTTCATAAAAAATTGCAGATTTCTATTTTTGTCACCAAAAACGATGACTCCGATCATGCCGAACTAGCGACATTTTGGACAGGCCTAAAAAAAACATTTTTAGAACCATTTTCACAAAAAAAGCTCAGATTTTTTTATTTTCATTTTCGTGACACAAAAACAGTGACCCCGGTTATGCCGAACTAGCGACATTCTGGACAGGCCTAAAAACACATTTTAAAACCATTTTCATAAAAAATTGCAGATTTCTATTTTTGTCCCTAAAAACGATGACTCCGATCATGCCGAACTAGCGACATTCTGGACAGGCCTAAAAAAAACATTTTAAAACCACTTTCACCAAAAATTGCAGATTTCTATTTTTGTCACCAAAAACGATGACTCCGATCATGCCGAACTAGCGACATTTTGGACAGGCCTAAAAAAAACATTTTAGAACCATTTTCACAAAAAAAGCTCAGATATTTTTATTTTCATTTTCGTGACACAAAAACAGTGACTCCGGTCATGCCGAACTAGCGAAAAACATTTTAGAACCATTTTCAAAAAAAAAGCTCAGATATTTTTTTTCTTCATTTTTTGACACAAAAACAGTGACCCCGGTCATGCCGAACTAGCGACATTCTGGACAGGCCTAAAAAACATTTTAAAACCATTTTCACAAAAAATTGCAGATTTTTTTTTTTCATTTTCGTGACACAAAAACAGTTACTCCGGTCATGCCAAACTAGCGACTTTCTGGACAGGCCTAAAAAAACATTTTAAAACCATTTTCATAAAAAATTGCAGATTTCTATTTTTGTCACCAAAAACGATGACTCCGATCATGCCGAACTAGCGACATTTTGGACAGGCCTAAAAAAAACATTTTTAGAACCATTTTCACAAAAAAAGCTCAGATTTTTTTATTTTCATTTTCGTGACACAAAAACAGTGACCCCGGTTATGCCGAACTAGCGACATTCTGGACAGGCCTAAAAACACATTTTAAAACCATTTTCATAAAAAATTGCAGATTTCTATTTTTGTCCCTAAAAACGATGACTCCAATCATAATGAAAAAGCGACATTCTGGACAGGCCACAAATTTTTTTTTTTTTTCACCATTTTCACAAAAAATTGCAGATTTTTTTTTTTCATTTTCGTGACACAAAAACAGTGACTCCGGTCATGCCGAACTAGCGACATTCTGGACAGGCCTAAAAAAAAACATTTTAAAACCACTTTCACCAAAAATTGCAGATTTCTATTTTTGTCACCAAAAACGATGACTCCGATCATGCCGAACTAGCGACATTTTGGACAGGCCTAAAAAAAACATTTTAGAACCATTTTCACAAAAAAAGCTCAGATATTTTTATTTTCATTTTCGTGACACAAAAACAGTGACTCCGGTCATGCCGAACTAGCGAAAAACATTTTAGAACCATTTTCAAAAAAAAAGCTCAGATATTTTTTTTCTTCATTTTTTGACACAAAAACAGTGACCCCGGTCATGCCGAACTAGCGACATTCTGGACAGGCCTAAAAAACATTTTAAAACCATTTTCACAAAAAATTGCAGATTTTTTTTTTTCATTTTCCTGACACAAAAACAGTTACTCCGGTCATGCCAAACTAGCGACTTTCTGGACAGGCCTAAAAAAACATTTTAAAACCATTTTCATAAAAAATTGCAGATTTCTATTTTTGTCACCAAAAACGATGACTCCGATCATGCCGAACTAGCGACATTTTGGACAGGCCTAAAAAAAACATTTTAGAACCATTTTCACAAAAAAAGCTCAGATATTTTTATTTTCATTTTCGTGACACAAAAACAGTGACTCCGGTCATGCCGAACTAGCGAAAAACATTTTAGAACCATTTTCAAAAAAAAAGCTCAGATATTTTTTTTCTTCATTTTTTGACACAAAAACAGTGACCCCGGTCATGCCGAACTAGCGACATTCTGGACAGGCCTAAAAAACATTTTAAAACCATTTTCACAAAAAATTGCAGATTTTTTTTTTTCATTTTCGTGACACAAAAACAGTTACTCCGGTCATGCCAAACTAGCGACTTTCTGGACAGGCCTAAAAAAAACATTTTAAAACCATTTTCATAAAAAATTGCAGATTTCTATTTTTGTCACCAAAAACGATGACTCCGATCATGCCGAACTAGCGACATTTTGGACAGGCCTAAAAAAAACATTTTTAGAACCATTTTCACAAAAAAAGCTCAGATTTTTTTATTTTCATTTTCGTGACACAAAAACAGTGACCCCGGTTATGCCGAACTAGCGACATTCTGGACAGGCCTAAAAACACATTTTAAAACCATTTTCATAAAAAATTGCAGATTTCTATTTTTGTCCCTAAAAACGATGACTCCAATCATGCTGAAAAAGTGACATTCTGGACAGGCCACATTTTTTTTTTTTTCACCATTTTCACAAAAAATTGCAGATTTTTTTTTTTCATTTTCGTGACACAAAAACAGTGACTCCGGTCATGCCGAACTAGCGACATTCTGGACAGGCCTAAAAAAAAACATTTTAAAACCACTTTCACCAAAAATTGCAGATTTCTATTTTTGTCACCAAAAACGATGACTCCGATCATGCCGAACTAGCGACATTCTGGACAGGCCTAAAAAAAACATTTTAAAACCACTTTCACCAAAAATTGCAGATTTCTATTTTTGTCACCAAAAACGATGACTCCGATCATGCCGAACTAGCGACATTTTGGACAGGCCTAAAAAAAACATTTTAGAACCATTTTCACAAAAAAAGCTCAGACATTTTTATTTTCATTTTCGTGACACAAAAACAGTGACTCCGGTCATGCCGAACTAGCGAAAAACATTTTAGAACCATTTTCAAAAAAAAAGCTCAGATATTTTTTTTCTTCATTTTTTGACACAAAAACAGTGACCCCGGTTATGCCGAACTAGCGACATTCTGGACAGGCCTAAATACATTTTAAAACCATTTTCACAAAAAATTGTAGATTTTTTTTTTTCATTTTCCTGACACAAAAACAGTTACTCCGGTCATGCCAAACTAGCGACTTTCTGGACAGGCCTAAAAAAACATTTTAAAACCATTTTCATAAAAAATTGCAGATTTCTATTTTTGTCACCAAAAACGATGACTCCGATCATGCCGAACTAGCGACATTTTGGACAGGCCTAAAAAAAACATTTTAGAACCATTTTCACAAAAAAAGCTCAGACATTTTTATTTTCATTTTCGTGACACAAAAACAGTGACTCCGGTCATGCCGAACTAGCGAAAAACATTTTAGAACCATTTTCAAAAAAAAAGCTCAGATATTTTTTTTCTTCATTTTTTGACACAAAAACAGTGACCCCGGTTATGCCGAACTAGCGACATTCTGGACAGGCCTAAAAAAACATTTTAAAACCATTTTCATAAAAAATTGCAGATTTCTATTTTTGTCCCTAAAAACGATGACTCCGATCATGCCGAAAAAGCGACATTCTGGACAGGCCACATTTTTTTTTTTTTTCACCATTTTCACAAAAAATTGCAGATTTTTTTATTTTTTTTTCGTGACACAAAAACAGTGACTCCGGTCATGCCGAACTAGCGACATTCTGGACAGGCCTAAAAAAAACATTTTAAAACCATTTTCATAAAAAATTGCAGATTTCTATTTTTGTCACCAAAAACGATGACCCCGGTTATGCCGAACTAGCGACATTCTGGACAGGCCTAAAAACACATTTTAAAACCATTTTCATAAAAAATTGCAGATTTCTATTTTTGTCCCTAAAAACGATGACTCCGATCATGCCGAAAAAGCGACATTCTGGACAGGCCACATTTTTTTTTTTTTTCACCATTTTCACAAAAAATTGCAGATTTTTTTTTTTCATTTTCGTGACACAAAAACAGTGACTCCGGTCATGCCGAACTAGCGACATTCTGGACAGGCCTAAAAAAAAACATTTTAAAACCACTTTCACCAAAAATTGCAGATTTCTATTTTTGTCACCAAAAAGGATGACTCCGATCATGCCGAACTAGCGACATTTTGGACAGGCCTAAAAAAAACATTTTAGAACCATTTTCACAAAAAAAGCTCAGATATTTTTATTTTCATTTTCGTGACACAAAAACAGTGACTCCGGTCATGCCGAACTAGCGAAAAACATTTTAGAACCATTTTCAAAAAAAAAGCTCAGATATTTTTTTTCTTCATTTTTTGACACAAAAACAGTGATCCCGGTCATGCCGAACTAGCGACATTCTGGACAGGCCTAAATACATTTTAAAACCATTTTCACAAAAAATTGCAGATTTTTTTTTTCATTTTCCTGACACAAAAACAGTTACTCCGGTCATGCCAAACTAGCGACTTTCTGGACAGGCCTAAAAAAACATTTTAGAACCATTTTCACAAAAAAAGCTCAGATATTTTTATTTTCATTTTCGTGACACAAAAACAGTGACTCCGGTCATGCCGAACTAGCGAAAAACATTTTAGAACCATTTTCAAAAAAAAAGCTCAGATATTTTTTTTCTTCATTTTTTGACACAAAAACAGTGACCCCGGTTATGCCGAACTAGCGACATTCTGGACAGGCCTAAAAAAACATTTTAAAACCATTTTCATAAAAAATTGCAGATTTCTATTTTTGTCCCTAAAAACGATGACTCCGATCATGCCGAAAAAGCGACATTCTGGACAGGCCACATTTTTTTTTTTTTTCACCATTTTCACAAAAAATTGCATATTTTTTTATTTTTTTTTCGTGACACAAAAACAGTGACTCCGGTCATGCCGAACTAGCGACATTCTGGACAGGCCTAAAAAAAACATTTTAAAACCATTTTCATAAAAAATTGCAGATTTCTATTTTTGTCACCAAAAACGATGACTCCGATCATGCCGAACTAGCGACATTTTGGACAGGCCTAAAAAAAACATTTTTAGAACCATTTTCACAAAAAAAGCTCAGATTTTTTTATTTTCATTTTCGTGACACAAAAACAGTGACCCCGGTTATGCCGAACTAGCGACATTCTGGACAGGCCTAAAAACACATTTTAAAACCATTTTCATAAAAAATTGCAGATTTCTATTTTTGTCCCTAAAAACGATGACTCCGATCATGCCGAAAAAGCGACATTCTGGACAGGCCACATTTTTTTTTTTTTTCACCATTTTCACAACAAATTGCAGATTTTTTTTTTTCATTTTCGTGACACAAAAACAGTGACTCCGGTCATGCCGAACTAGCGACATTCTGGACAGGCCTAAAAAAAAACATTTTAAAACCACTTTCACCAAAAATTGCAGATTTCTATTTTTGTCACCAAAAAGGATGACTCCGATCATGCCGAACTAGCGACATTTTGGACAGGCCTAAAAAAAACATTTTAGAACCATTTTCACAAAAAAAGCTCAGATATTTTTATTTTCATTTTCGTGACACAAAAACAGTGACTCCGGTCATGCCGAACTAGCGAAAAACATTTTAGAACCATTTTCAAAAAAAAAGCTCAGATATTTTTTTTTTCATTTTCGTGACACAAAAACAGTGACCCCGGTCATGCCGAACTAGCGACATTCTGGACAGGCCTAAAAACACATTTTAACACCATTTTCATAAAAAATTGCAGATTTCTATTTTTGTCACCAAAAACGATGACTCCGATCATGCCGAACTAGCGACATTTTGGACAGGCCTAAAAAAAACATTTTAGAACCATTTTCACAAAAAAAGCTCAGATATTTTTATTTTCATTTTCGTGACACAAAAACAGTGACTCCGGTCATGCCGAACTAGCGAAAAACATTTTAGAACCATTTTCAAAAAAAAAGCTCAGATATTTTTTTTCTTCATTTTTTGACACAAAAACAGTGACCCCGGTCATGCCGAACTAGCGACATTCTGGACAGGCCTAAAAACACATTTTAAAACCATTTTCATAAAAAATTGCAGATTTCTATTTTTGTCCCTAAAAACGATGACTCCGATCATACCGAAAAAGCGACATTCTGGACAGGCCACATTTTTTTTTTTTTTCACCATTTTCACAAAAAATTGCAGATTTTTTTTTTTCATTTTCCTGACACAAAAACAGTGACTCCGGTCATGCCGAACTAGCGACATTCTGGACAGGCCTAAAAAAAACATTTTAAAACCACTTTCACCAAAAATTGCAGATTTCTATTTTTGACACCAAAAAGGATGACTCCGATCATGCCGAACTAGCGACATTTTGGACAGGCCTAAAAAAAACATTTTAGAACCATTTTCACAAAAAAAGCTCAGATATTTTTATTTTCATTTTCGTGACACAAAAACAGTGACTCCGGTCATGCCGAACTAGCGAAAAACATTTTAGAACCATTTTCAAAAAAAAAGCTCAGATATTTTTTTTCTTCATTTTTTGACACAAAAACAGTGACCCCGGTCATGCCGAACTAGCGACATTCTGGACAGGCCTAAAAAAACATTTTAAAACCGTTTTCACAAAAAATTGCAGATATTTTTGTTTCATTTTCGTGACACAAAAACAGTGACCCCGGTCATGCCGAACTAGCGACATCCTGGACAGGCCTAAAAAAACATTTTAAAACCATTTTCACAAAAAATTGCAGATTTCTATTTTCTCCCTAAAAACGATGACTCCGATCATGCCGAAAAAGCTACATTCTGGACAGGCCTAAAAAAAATTTTTTAAACCATTTTCACAAAAAATTGCAGATTTTCTTTTTTTCATTTTCGTGACACAAAAACAGTGACCCTGGTCATGCCGAACTAGCGACATTCTGGACAGGCCTAAAAACACATTTTAACACCATTTTCATAAAAAATTGCAGATTTCTATTTTTGTCACCAAAAACGATGACTCCGATCATGCCGAACTAGCGACATTTTGGACAGGCCTAAAAAAAAACATTTTAGAACCATTTTCACAAAAAAAGCTCAGATATTTTTATTTTCATTTTCGTGACACAAAAACAGTGACTCCGGTCATGCCGAACTAGCGAAAAACATTTTAGAACCATTTTCAAAAAAAAAGCTCAGATATTTTTTTTCTTCATTTTTTGACACAAAAACAGTGACCCCGGTCATGCCGAACTAGCAACATTCTGGACAGGCCTAAAAAACATTTTAAAACCATTTTCACAAAAAATTGCAGATTTTTTTTTTTCATTTTCGTGACACAAAAACAGTTACTCCGGTCATGCCAAACTAGCGACTTTCTGGACAGGCCTAAAAAAACATTTTAAAACCATTTTCATAAAAAATTGCAGATTTCTATTTTTGTCACCAAAAACGATGACTCCGATCATGCCGAACTAGCGACATTTTGGACAGGCCTAAAAAAAAACATTTTTAGAACCATTTTCACAAAAAAAGCTCAGATTTTTTTTTTTCATTTTCGTGACACAAAAACAGTGACCCCGGTTATGCCGAACTAGCGACATTCTGGACAGGCCTAAAAACACATTTTAAAACCATTTTCATAAAAAATTGCAGATTTCTATTTTTGTCCCTAAAAACGATGACTCCGATCATGCCGAAAAAGCGACATTCTGGACAGGCCACATTTTTTTTTTTTTTCACCATTTTCACAAAAAATTGCAGATTTTTTTTTTTCATTTTCGTGACACAAAAACAGTGACTCCGGTCATGCCGAACTAGCGACATTCTGGACAGGCCACATTTTTTTTTTCACCATTTTCACAAAAAATTGCAGATTTTTTTTTTTCATTTTCGTGACACAAAAACAGTGACTCCGGTCATGCCGAACTAGCGACATTCTGGACAGGCCTAAAAAAAAACATTTTAAAACCACTTTCACCAAAAATTGCAGATTTCTATTTTTGTCACCAAAAAGGATGACTCCGATCATGCCGAACTAGCGACATTTTGGACAGGCCTAAAAAAAACATTTTAGAACCATTTTCACAAAAAAAGCTCAGATATTTTTATTTTCATTTTCGTGACACAAAAACAGTGACTCCGGTCATGCCGAACTAGCGAAAAACATTTTAGAACCATTTTCAAAAAAAAAGCTCAGATATTTTTTTTCTTCATTTTTTGACACAAAAACAGTGACCCCGGTCATGCCGAACTAGCGACATTCTGGACAGGCCTAAAAAAACATTTTAAAACCGTTTTCACAAAAAATTGCAGATATTTTTGTTTCATTTTCGTGACACAAAAACAGTGACCCTGGACAGGCCTAAAAAAACATTTTAAAACCATTTTCACAAAAAATTGCAGATTTCTATTTTCTCCCGAAAAACGATGACTCCGATCATGCCGAAAAAGCTACATTCTGGACAGGCCTAAAAAAATTTTTTTAAACCATTTTCACAAAAAATTGCAGATTTTCTTTTTTTCATTTTCGTGACACAAAAACAATTACTCCGGTCATGCCAAACTAGCGACTTTCTGCACAGGCCTAAAAAACATTTTAAAACCATTTTCACCAAAAATTGCAGATTTCTATTTTTGTCCCTAAAAACGATGACTCCGATCATCCCGAAAAAGCGACTTTCTGGACAGGCCTAAAAAAACATTTTAAAAACATTTTCACCAAAAATTGCAGATTTCTATTTTTTGTCACCAAAAATGATGACTCCGATCATGCCGAACTAGCGACATTTTGGACAGGCCTAAAAAAAACATTTTAAAACCATTTTCACAAAAAATTGCAGATTTCTATTTTGTCCCTAAAAACGATGACTCCGATCATTCCGAAAAAGCGACATACTGGACATGCCTAAAAAATTTTTTTTAAACCATTTTCACAAAAAATTGCTGATTTTTTTTTTCATTTTCGTGACACAAAAACAGTGACTCTGGTCATGCCGAACTAGCGATAAACATTTTAGAACCATTTTCAAAAAAAAATTGCAGATTTTTTTTTTCATTTTTTGACACAAAAACAGTGACCCCGGTCATGCCGAACTAGCGACATTCTGGACAGGCCTAAAAAAAAAACATTTTAAAACCACTTTCACCAAAAATTGCAGATTTCTATTTTTGTCACCAAAAAGGATGACTCCGATCATGCCGAACTAGCGACATTTTGGACAAGCCTAAAAAAAACATTTTAGAACCATTTTCACAAAAAAAGCTCAGATATATTTTTTTTCATTTTCGTGACACAAAAACAGTGACCCCGGTCATGCCGAACTAGCGACATTCTGGACAGGCCTAAAAACACATTTTAACACCATTTTCATAAAAAATTGCAGATTTCTATTTTTGTCACCAAAAACGATGACTCAGATCATGCCGAACTAGCGACATTTTGGACAGGCCTAAAAAAAACATTTTAGAACCATTTTCACAAAAAAAGCTCAGATATTTTTATTTTCATTTTCGTGACACAAAAACAGTGACTCCGGTCATGCCGAACTAGCAAAAAACATTTTAGAACCATTTTCAAAAAAAAAGCTCAGATATTTTTTTTCTTCATTTTTTTACACAAAAACAGTGACCCCGGTCATGCCGAAATAGCGACATTCTGGACAGGCCTAAAAAAACATTTTAAAACCATTTTCATAAAAAATTGCAGATTTCTATTTTTGTCACCAAAAACGATGACTCCGATCATGCCGAACTAGCGACATTTTGGACAGGCCTAAAAAAAAACATTTTTAGAACCATTTTCACAAAAAAAGCTCAGATTTTTTTTTTTCATTTTCGTGACACAAAAACAGTGACCCCGGTTATGCCGAACTAGCGACATTCTGGACAGGCCTAAAAACACATTTTAAAACCATTTTCATAAAAAATTGCAGATTTCTATTTTTGTCCCTAAAAACGATGACTCCGATCATGCCGAAAAAGCGACATTCTGGACAGGCCACATTTTTTTTTTTTTTCACCATTTTCACAAAAAATTGCAGATTTTTTTTTTTCATTTTCGTGACACAAAAACAGTGACTCCGGTCATGCCGAACTAGCGACATTCTGGACAGGCCTAAAAAAAAACATTTTAAAACCACTTTCACCAAAAATTGCAGATTTCTATTTTTGTCACCAAAAAGGATGACTCCGATCATGCCGAACTAGCGACATTTTGGACAGGCCTAAAAAAAACATTTTAGAACCATTTTCACAAAAAAAGCTCAGATATTTTTATTTTCATTTTCGTGACACAAAAACAGTGACTCCGGTCATGCCGAACTAGCGAAAAACATTTTAGAACCATTTTCAAAAAAAAAGCTCAGATATTTTTTTTCTTCATTTTTTGACACAAAAACAGTGACCCCGGTCATGCCGAACTAGCGACATTCTGGACAGGCCACATTTTTTTTTTCACCATTTTCACAAAAAATTGCAGATTTTTTTTTTTCATTTTCGTGACACAAAAACAGTGACTCCGGTCATGCCGAACTAGCGACATTCTGGACAGGCCTAAAAAAAAACATTTTAAAACCACTTTCACCAAAAATTGCAGATTTCTATTTTTGTCACCAAAAAGGATGACTCCGATCATGCCGAACTAGCGACATTTTGGACAGGCCTAAAAAAAACATTTTAGAACCATTTTCACAAAAAAAGCTCAGATATTTTTATTTTCATTTTCGTGACACAAAAACAGTGACTCCGGTCATGCCGAACTAGCGAAAAACATTTTAGAACCATTTTCAAAAAAAAAGCTCAGATATTTTTTTTCTTCATTTTTTGACACAAAAACAGTGACCCCGGTCATGCCGAACTAGCGACATTCTGGACAGGCCTAAAAAAACATTTTAAAACCGTTTTCACAAAAAATTGCAGATATTTTTGTTTCATTTTCGTGACACAAAAACAGTGACCTGGACAGGCCTAAAAAAACATTTTAAAACCATTTTCACAAAAAATTGCAGATTTCTATTTTCTCCCGAAAAACGATGACTCCGATCATGCCGAAAAAGCTACATTCTGGACAGGCCTAAAAAATTTTTTTTAAACCATTTTCACAAAAAATTGCAGATTTTCTTTTTTTCATTTTCGTGACACAAAAACAATTACTCCGGTCATGCCAAACTAGCGACTTTCTGCACAGGCCTAAAAAACATTTTAAAACCATTTTCACCAAAAATTGCAGATTTCTATTTTTGTCCCTAAAAACGATGACTCCGATCATCCCGAAAAAGCGACTTTCTGGACAGGCCTAAAAAAACATTTAAAAAACATTTTCACCAAAAATTGCAGATTTCTATTTTTTGTCACCAAAAATGATGACTCCGATCATGCCGAACTAGCGACATTTTGGACAGGCCTAAAAAAAACATTTTAAAACCATTTTCACAAAAAATTGCAGATTTCTATTTTGTCCCTAAAAACGATGACTCCGATCATTCCGAAAAAGCGACATACTGGACATGCCTAAAAAATTTTTTTTAAACAATTTTCACAAAAAATTGCAGATTTTTTTTTTCATTTTCGTGACACAAAAACAGTGACTCTGGTCATGCCGAACTAGCGATAAACATTTTAGAACCATTTTCAAAAAAAAATTGCAGATTTTTTTTTTCATTTTTTGACACAAAAACAGTGACCCCGGTCATGCCGAACTAGCGACATTCTGGACAGGCCTAAAAAAAAAACATTTTAAAACCACTTTCACCAAAAATTGCAGATTTCTATTTTTGTCACCAAAAAGGATGACTCCGATCATGCCGAACTAGCGACATTTTGGACAAGCCTAAAAAAAACATTTTAGAACCATTTTCACAAAAAAAGCTCAGATATATTTTTTTTCATTTTCGTGACACAAAAACAGTGACCCCGGTCATGCCGAACTAGCGACATTCTGGACAGGCCTAAAAACACATTTTAACACCATTTTCATAAAAAATTGCAGATTTCTATTTTTGTCACCAAAAACGATGACTCAGATCATGCCGAACTAGCGACATTTTGGACAGGCCTAAAAAAAACATTTTAGAACCATTTTCACAAAAAAAGCTCAGATATTTTTATTTTCATTTTCGTGACACAAAAACAGTGACTCCGGTCATGCCGAACTAGCGAAAAACATTTTAGAACCATTTTCCAAAAAAAAGCTCAGATATTTTTTTTCTTCATTTTTTTACACAAAAACAGTGACCCCGGTCATGCCGAACTAGCGACATTCTGGACAGGCCTAAAAAAACATTTTAAAACCATTTTCATAAAAAATTGCAGATTTCTATTTTTGTCACCAAAAACGATGACTCCGATCATGCCGAACTAGCGACATTCTGGACAGGCCTAAAAAACATTTTAAAACCATTTTCACAAAAAATTGCAGATATTTTTGTTTCATTTTCGTGACACAAAAACAGTGACCCCGGTCATGCCGAACTAGCGACATCCTGGACAGGCCTAAAAAAACATTTTAAAACCATTTTCACAAAAAATTGCAGATTTCTATTTTCTCCCTAAAAACGATGACTCCGATCATGCCGAAAAAGCTACATTCTGGACAGGCCTAAAAACACATTTTAACACCATTTTCATAAAAAATTGCAGATTTCTATTTTTGTCACCAAAAACGATGACTCCGATCATGCCGAACTAGCGACATTTTGGACAGGCCTAAAAAAAAACATTTTAGAACCATTTTCACAAAAAAAGCTCAGATATTTTTATTTTCATTTTCGTGACACAAAAACAGTGACTCCGGTCATGCCGAACTAGCGAAAAACATTTTAGAACCATTTTCAAAAAAAAAGCTCAGATATTTTTTTTCTTCATTTTTTGACACAAAAACAGTGACCCCACCCCGGTCATGCCGAACTAGCGACATTCTGGACAGGCCTAAAAAACATTTTAAAACCATTTTCACAAAAAATTGCAGATTTTTTTTTTTCATTTTCGTGACACAAAAACAGTTACTCCGGTCATGCCAAACTAGCGACTTTCTGGACAGGCCTAAAAAAACATTTTAAAACCATTTTCATAAAAAATTGCAGATTTCTATTTTTGTCACCAAAAACGATGACTCCGATCATGCCGAACTAGCGACATTTTGGACAGGCCTAAAAAAAACATTTTTAGAACCATTTTCACAAAAAAAGCTCAGATTTTTTTATTTTCATTTTCGTGACACAAAAACAGTGACCCCGGTTATGCCGAACTAGCGACATTCTGGACAGGCCTAAAAACACATTTTAAAACCATTTTCATAAAAAATTGCAGATTTCTATTTTTGTCCCTTTTCATGCCGAAAAAGCGACATTTTGGACAGGCCTAAAAAAAAACATTTTAAAACCACTTTCACCAAAAATTGCAGATTTCTATTTTTGTCACCAAAAAGGATGACTCCGATCATGCCGAACTAGCGACATTTTGGACAGGCCTAAAAAAAACATTTTAGAACCATTTTCACAAAAAAAGCTCAGATATTTTTATTTTCATTTTCGTGACACAAAAACAGTGACTCCGGTCATGCCGAACTAGCGAAAAACATTTTAGAACCATTTTCAAAAAAAAAGCTCAGATATTTTTTTTCTTCATTTTTTGACACAAAAACAGTGACCCCGGTCATGCCGAACTAGCGACATTCTGGACAGGCCTAAAAAAACATTTTAAAACCTTTTTCACAAAAAATTGCAGATATTTTTGTTTCATTTTCGTGACACAAAAACAGTGACCCCGGTCATGCCGAACTAGCGACATCCTGGACAGGCCTAAAAAAACATTTTAAAACCATTTTCACAAAAAATTGCAGATTTCTATTTTCTCCCTAAAAACGATGACTCCGATCATGCCGAAAAAGCTACATTCTGGACAGGCCTAAAAAAATTTTTTTAAACCATTTTCACAAAAAATTGCAGATTTTCTTTTTTTCATTTTCGTGACACAAAAACAGTGACCCCGGTCATGCCGAACTAGCGACATTCTGGACAGGCCTAAAAACACATTTTAACACCATTTTCATAAAAAATTGCAGATTTCTATTTTTGTCACCAAAAACGATGACTCCGATCATGCCGAACTAGCGACATTTTGGACAGGCCTAAAAAAAAACATTTTAGAACCATTTTCACAAAAAAAGCTCAGATATTTTTATTTTCATTTTCGTGACACAAAAACAGTGACTCCGGTCATGCCGAACTAGCGAAAAACATTTTAGAACCATTTTCAAAAAAAAAGCTCAGATATTTTTTTTCTTCATTTTTTGACACAAAAACAGTGACCCCGGTCATGCCGAACTAGCGACATTCTGGACAGGCCTAAAAAACATTTTAAAACCATTTTCACAAAAAATTGCAGATATTTTTTTTTCATTTTCGTGACACAAAAACAGTTACTCCGGTCATGCCAAACTAGCGACTTTCTGGACAGGCCTAAAAAAACATTTTAAAACCATTTTCATAAAAAATTGCAGATTTCTATTTTTGTCACCAAAAACGATGACTCCGATCATGCCGAACTAGCGACATTTTGGACAGGCCTAAAAAAAACATTTTTAGAACCATTTTCACAAAAAAAGCTCAGATTTTTTTATTTTCATTTTCGTGACACAAAAACAGTGACCCCGGTTATGCCGAACTAGCGACATTCTGGACAGGCCTAAAAACACATTTTAAAACCATTTTCATAAAAAATTGCAGATTTCTATTTTTGTCCCTAAAAACGATGACTCCGATCATGCCGAAAAAGCGACATTCTGGACAGGCCACTTTTTTTTTTTTTTCACCATTTTCACAAAAAATTTCAGATTTTTTTTTTTCATTTTCGTGACACAAAAACAGTGACTCCAGTCATGCCGAACTAGCGACATTCTGGACAGGCCTAAAAAAACACATTTTAAAACCACTTTCACCAAAAATTGCAGATTTCTATTTTTGTCACCAAAAAGGATGACTCCGATCATGCCGAACTAGCGACATTTTGGACAGGCCTAAAAAAAACATTTTAGAACCATTTTCACAAAAAAAGCTCAGATATATTTTTTTTCATTTTCGTGACACAAAAACAGTGACTCCGGTCATGCCGAACTAGCAAAAAACATTTTAGAACCATTTTCAAAAAAAAAGCTCAGATATTTTTGTTCTTCATTTTTTGACACAAAAACAGTGACCCCGGTCATGCCGAAATAGCGACATTCTGGACAGGCCTAAAAAAACATTTTAAAACCATTTTCATAAAAAATTGCAGATTTCTATTTTTGTCACCAAAAACGATGACTCCGATCATGCCGAACTAGCGACATTTTGGACAGGCCTAAAAAAACATTTTTAGAACCATTTTCACAAAAAAAGCTCAGATTTTTTTATTTTCATTTTCGTGACACAAAAACAGTGACCCCGGTCATGCCGAACTAGCGACATTCTGGACAGGCCTAAAAAAAATGTAAAACCATTTTCAGAAAAAATTGCAGATTTTTTTTTCTTTATTTTCGTGACACAAAAACAATTATTCCGGTCATGCCAAACTAGCGACTTTCTGGACAGGCCTAAAAAACATTTTAAAACCATTTTCACCAAAAATTGCAGATTTCTATTTTTGTCACCAAAAACGATGACTCCGATCATGCCGAACTAGCGACATTCTGGACAGGCCTAAAAAAAATTTTTTAAACCATTTTCACATAAAATTGCAGATTTTCTTTTTTTCATTTTCGTGACACAAAAACAGTGACCCCGGTCATGACGAACTAGCGACATTCTGGACAGGCCTAAAAAAACATTTTAAAACCATTTTCACAAAAAATTGCAGATTTCTATTTTGTCCCTAAAAACGATGACTCCGATCATGCCGAAATAGCGACATTCTGGACAGGCCTAAAAAAAATATAAAACCATTTTCACAAAAAATTGCAGATTTTTTTTTCATTTTCGTGACACAAAAACAGTTACTCCGGTCATGCCAAACTAGCGACTTTCTGGACAGGCCTAAAAAAACATTTTAAAACCATTTTCATAAAAAATTGCAGATTTCTATTTTTGTCACCAAAAACGATGACTCCGATCATGCCGAACTAGCGACATTTTGGACAGGCCTAAAAAAAACATTTTAGAACCATTTTCACAAAAAAAGCTCAGATATTTTTATTTTCATTTTCGTGACACAAAAACAGTGACCCCGGTCATGCCGAACTAGCGACATTCTGGACAGGCCTAAAAAAACATTTTAAAACCATTTTCACAAAAAATTGCAGATTTCTATTTTGTCCCTAAAAACGATGACTCCGATCATGCCGAAATAGCGACAATCTGGACAGGCCTAAAAAAAATGTAAAACCATTTTCA
The DNA here is from genome assembly GCF_965601325.2 of Salmo salar. NCBI lineage: Eukaryota > Metazoa > Chordata > Actinopteri > Salmoniformes > Salmonidae > Salmo > Salmo salar. The sequence goes on from NW_027675456.1 coordinate 121,185, forward strand.
CAAAAAATTGCAGATTTTTTTTTTCATTTTCGTGACACAAAAACAGTTACTCCGGTCATGCCAAACTACCGACTTTCTGGACAGACCTAAAAAAACATTTTAAAACCACTTTCACCAAAAATTGCAGATTTCTATTTTTGTCACCAAAAAGGATGACTCCGATCATGCCGAACTAGCGACATTTTGGACAGGCCTAAAAAAAACATTTTAGAACCATTTTCACAAAAAAAGCTCAGATATTTTTTTTTTCATTTTCGTGACACAAAAACAGTGACCCCGGTCATGCCGAACTAGCGACATTCTGGACAGGCCTAAAAACACATTTTAACACCATTTTCATAAAAAATTGCAGATTTCTATTTTTGTCACCAAAAACGATGACTCCGATCATGCCGAACTAGCGACATTTTGGACAGGCCTAAAAAAAACATTTTAGAACCATTTTCACAAAAAAAGCTCAGATATTTTTATTTTCATTTTCGTGACACAAAAACAGTGACTCCGGTCATGCCGAACTAGCAAAAAACATTTTAGAACCATTTTCAAAAAAAAAGCTCAAATATTTTTTTTCTTCATTTTTTGACACAAAAACAGTGACCCCGGTCATGCCGAACTAGCGACATTCTGGACAGGCCTAAAAAAACATTTTAAAACCATTTTCACCAAAAATTGCAGATTTCTATTTTTGTCACCAAAAACGATGACTCCGATCATGCCGAACTAGCGACATTCTGGACAGGCCTAAAAAAATTCTTTAAAACCATTTTCACATAAAATTGCAGATTTTCTTTTTTTCATTTTCGTGACACAAAAACAGTGACCCCGGTCATGCCGAACTAGCGACATTCTGGACAGGCCTAAAAAAAACATTTTAAAACCATTTTCACAAAAAATTGCAGATTTCTATTTTGTCCCTAAAAACGATGACTCCGATCATGCCGATATAGCGACATTCTGGACAGGCCTAAAAAAAATATAAAACCATTTTCACAAAAAATTGCAGATTTTTTTTTCATTTTCGTGACACAAAAACAGTGACCCCGGTCATGCCGAACTAGCGACATTCTGGACAGGCCTAAAAAACATTTTAAAACCATTTTCACAAAAAATTGCAGATTTCTATTTTGTCCCTAAAAACGATGACTCCGATCATGCCAAACTAGCGACTTTCTGGACAGGCCTAAAAAACATTTTAAAACCATTTTCACCAAAAATTGCAGATTTCTATTTTTGTCACCAAAAACGATGACTCCGATCATGCCGAACTAGCGACATTCTGGACAGGCCTAAAAAAAAAAATTAAAACCATTTTCACATAAAATTGCAGATTTTCTTTTTTTCATTTTCGTGACACAAAAACAGTGACCCCGGTCATGCCGAACTAGCGACATTCTGGACAGGCCTAAAAAAACATTTTAAAACCATTTTCACAAAAAATTGCAGATTTCTATTTTGTCCCTAAAAACGATGACTCCGATCATGCCGAAATAGCGACATTCTGGACAGGCCTAAAAAAAATATAAAACCATTTTCACAAAAAATTGCAGATTTTTTTTTCATTTTCGTGACACAAAAACAGTTACTCCGGTCATGCCAAACTAGCGACTTTCTGGACAGGCCTAAAAAAACATTTTAAAACCATTTTCATAAAAAATTGCAGATTTCTATTTTTGTCACCAAAAACGATGACTCCGATCATGCCGAACTAGCGACATTTTGGACAGGCCTAAAAAAACATTTTTAGAACCATTTTCACAAAAAAAGCTCAGATTTTTTTATTTTCATTTTCGTGACACAAAAACAGTGACCCCGGTCATGCCGAACTAGCGACATTCTGGACAGGCCTAAAAAAACATTTTAAAACCATTTTCACAAAAAATTGCAGATTTCTATTTTGTCCCTAAAAACGATGACTCCGATCATGCCGAAATAGCGACAATCTGGACAGGCCTAAAAAAAATGTAAAACCATTTTCACAAAAAATTGCAGATTTTTTTTTTCATTTTCGTGACACAAAAACAGTTACTCCGGTCATGCCAAACTACCGACTTTCTGGACAGGCCTAAAAAAACATTTTAAAACCACTTTCACCAAAAATTGCAGATTTCTATTTTTGTCACCAAAAACGATGACTCCGATCATGCCGAACTAGCGACATTTTGGACAGGCCTAAAAAAACATTTTTAGAACCATTTTCACAAAAAAAGCTCAGATTTTTTTATTTTCATTTTCGTGACACAAAAACAGTGACCCCGGTCATGCCGAACTAGCGACATTCTGGACAGGCCTAAAAAAACATTTTAAAACCATTTTCACAAAAAATTGCAGATTTCTATTTTGTCCCTAAAAACGATGACTCCGATCATGCCGAAATAGCGACAATCTGGACAGGCCTAAAAAAAATGTAAAACCATTTTCACAAAAAATTGCAGATTTTTTTTTTCATTTTCGTGACACAAAACAGTTACTCCGGTCATGCCAAACTACCGACTTTCTGGACAGGCCTAAAAAAACATTTTAAAACCACTTTCACCAAAAATTGCAGATTTCTATTTTTGTCACCAAAAAGGATGACTCCGATCATGCCGAACTAGCGACATTTTGGACAGGCCTAAAAAAAACATTTTAGAACCATTTTCACAAAAAAAGCTCAGATATTTTTTTTTTCATTTTCGTGACACAAAAACAGTGACCCCGGTCATGCCGAACTAGCGACATTCTGGACAGGCCTAAAAACACATTTTAACACCATTTTCATAAAAAATTGCAGATTTCTATTTTTGTCACCAAAAACGATGACTCCGATCATGCCGAACTAGCGAAATTTTGGACAGGCCTAAAAAAAACATTTTAGAACCATTTTCACAAAAAAAGCTCAGATATTTTTATTTTCATTTTCGTGACACAAAAACAGTGACTCCGGTCATGCCGAACTAGCAAAAAACATTTTAGAACCATTTTCAAAAAAAAAGCTCAGATATTTTTTTTCTTCATTTTTTGACACAAAAACAGTGACCCCGGTCATGCCGAAATAGCGACATTCTGGACAGGCCTAAAAACACATTTTAAAACCATTTTCATAAAAAATTGCAGATTTCTATTTTTGTCACCAAAAACGATGACTCCGATCATGCCGAACTAGCGACATTTTGGACAGGCCTAAAAAAAACATTTTAGAACATTTTTCACAAAAAAAGCTCAGATATTTTTATTTTCATTTTCGTGACACAAAAACAGTGACCCCGGTCATGCCGAACTAGCGACATTCTGGACAGGCCTAAAAAAACATTTTAAAACCATTTTCACAAAAAATTGCAGATTTCTATTTTGTCCCTAAAAACGATGACTCCGATCATGCCGAAATAGCGACAATCTGGACAGGCCTAAAAAAAATGTAAAACCATTTTCACAAAAAATTGCAGATTTTTTTTTTCATTTTCGTGACACAAAAACAGTTACTCCGGTCATGCCAAACTACCGACTTTCTGGACAGGCCTAAAAAAAACATTTTAAAACCACTTTCACCAAAAATTGCAGATTTCTATTTTTGTCACCAAAAAGGATGACTCCGATCATGCCGAACTAGCGACATTTTGGACAGGCCTAAAAAAAACATTTTAGAACATTTTTCACAAAAAAAGCTCCGATTTTTTATTTTCATTTTTTGACACAAAAACAGTGACCCCGATCATGCCGAACTAGCGACATTCTGGACAGGCCTAAAAAAACATTTTAAAACCATTTTCACAAAAATTGCAGATTTCTATTTTGTCCCTAAAAACGATGACTCCTACCATGCCGAAAAAGCTACATTCTGGACAGGCCTAAAAAAAAATGTAAAACCATTTTCAGAAAAAATTGCTGATTTTTTTTTCTTTATTTTCGTGACACAAAAACAATTATTCCGGTCATGCCAAACTAGCGACTTTCTGGACAGGCCTAAAAAACATTTTAAAAACATTTTCACCAAAAATTGCAGATTTCTATTTTTGTCACCAAAAACGATGACTCCGATCATGCCGAACTAGCGACATTTTGGACAGGCCTAAAAAAACCCATTTTAGAACCATTTTCACAAAAAAAGCTCAGATTTTTTATTTTCATTTTTTGACACAAAAATAGTGACCCCGATCATGCCAAAAAAGCGACATAATGGACAGGCCTAAAAAAATTTTTTTAAACCATTTTCACAAAAAATTGAAGATTTTTTTTTTCATTTTCGTGACACAAAAACAGTGACTCCGGTCATGCCGAACTAGCGAAAAACATTTTAGAACCATTTTCAAAAAAAAAGCTCAGATATTTTTTTTCTTCATTTTTTGACACAAAAACAGTGACCCCGGTCATGCCGAACTAGCGACATTCTGGACATGCCTAAAAAAACATTTTAAAACCATTTTAACAAAAAATTGCAGATTTCTATTTTGTCCCTAAAAACGATGACTCCGATCAACCAAACTAGCGACTTTCTGGACAGGCCTAAAAAAACATTTTAAAACCATTTTCATCAAAAATTGCAGATTTCTATTTTTGTCACCAAAAACGATGACTCCGATCATGCCGAACTAGCGACATTTTGGACAGGCCTAAAAAAAACATTTTAGAACCATTTTCACAAAAAAAGCTCAGATATTTTTATTTTCATTTTCGTGACACAAAAACAGTGACCCCGGTCATGCCGAACTAGCGACATTCTGGACAGGCCTAAAAAAACATTTTAAAACCATTTTCACAAAAAATTGCAGATTTCTATTTTGTCCCTAAAAACGATGACTCCGATCATGCCGAAATAGCGACAATCTGGACAGGCCTAAAAAAAATGTAAAACCATTTTCACAAAAAATTGCAGATTTTTTTTTTCATTTTCGTGACACAAAAACAGTGACTCCGGTCATGCCGAACTAGCGACATTCTGGACAGGCCTAAAAAAACATTTTAAAACCATTTTCATAAAAAATTGCAGATTTCTATTTTTGTCACCAAAAACGATGACTCCGATCATGCCGAACTAGCGACATTTTGGACAGGCCTAAAAAAAACATTTTAGAACATTTTTCACAAAAAAAGCTCCGATTTTTTATTTTCATTTTTTGACACAAAAACAGTGACCCCGATCATGCCGAACTAGCGACAATCTAGACAGGCCTAAAAAAAATGTAAAACCATTTTCACAAAAAATTGCAGATTTTTTTTTTCATTTTCGTGACACAAAAACAGTTACTCCGGTCATGCCAAACTAGCGACTTTCTGGACAGGCCTAAAAAAACATTTTAACCTGTTGGGTCTAGGGGGCAGCATTTGCACGTCTGGATAAAAAAAATGTACCCGATTTAATCTGGTTACTAATCCTACCCAGTAACTAGAATATGCATATACTTATTATATATGGATAGAAAACACTCTAAAGTTTCCAAAACTGTTTGAATGGTGTCTGTGAGTATAACAGAACTCATTTGGCAGGCAAAACCCTGAGACATTTTCTGACAGGAAGTGGATACCTGATGTGTTGTATTGACTTTAAACCTATCCCATTGAAAAACACAGGGGTTTAGGAATATTTTGGCACTTCCTATTGCTTCCACTAGATGTCACCAGCCTTTACAAAGTGTTTTGAGTCTTCTGGAGGGAGATCTGACCGAACAAGAGCCATGGAACGATGATGGCCCATTAGACACCTTGCGCGCGAGTTCATGTTGGGTACCCTCGTTCCAATACGTTATAAAAGAGTATGCATTCGTCCACCTTGAATATTATTCATGTTCTGGTTAAAAAAGGCCCTAATGATTTATGCTATACAACGTTTGACATGTTTGAATGAACGGAAATATATTTTTTCCCCTCGTTCATGACGAGAAGTCCGGCTGGCTTACATCATGTGCTAACGAGACGGAGATTTTTGGACATAAATGATGAGCTTTTTTGAACAAAACTACATTCGTTATGGACCTGTGATACCTGGAAGTGACATCTGATGAAGAGAATCAAAGGTAATGGATTATTTACATAGTATTTTCGATTTTAGATCTCCCCAACATGACGTCTAGTCTGTATCGCAACGCGTATTTTTCTGGGCGCAGTGCTCAGATTATTGCAAAGTGTGATTTCCCAGTAAGGTTATTTTTAAATCTGGCAAGTTGATTGCGTTCAAGAGATGTAAATCTATAATTCTTTAAATGACAATATAATATTTTACCAATGTTTTCTAATTTTAATTATTTAATTTGTTACGCTGACTTGACTGCCGGTTATTGGAGGGAAACGATTTCCTCAACATCAATGCCATAGTAAAACGCTGTTTTTGGATAGAAATATGAACTTGATAGAACTAAAAATGCATGCATTGTCTAACATAATGTCCTAGGAGTGTCATCTGATGGAGATTGTAAAAGGTTAGTGCATCATTTTAGCTGGTTTTATGGTTTTGGTGACCCTGTCTTTGACTTGACAAAACATTACACACAACTCTTGTAAATGTACTGTCCTAACATACTCTAAATTTATGCTTTCGCCGTAAAACCTTTTTGAAATCGTAAAACGTGGTTAGATTAAGGAGATTTTTATCTTTCAAATGGTGTAACATAGTTGTATTTTTGAAAAATTTGAATTTTGACATTTATTTGGATTCAAATTTGCCGCTCTTGAAATGCACCTGCTGTTGATGGAGTGCACCACGGGTGGCACGCTAGCGTCCCACCTAGCCCCAAGAGGTTAAAAACATTTTCACCAAAAATTGCAGATTTCTATTTTTGTCACCAAAAACAATGACTCCGATCATGCCGAATTAGCGACATTTTGGACAGGCCTAAAAAAAACATTTTAAAACCATTTTCACAAAAAAAGCTCAGATTTTTTTTTTCATTTTTTGACACCTAAACAGTAACCCCGGTCATGCCGAAACAGCGACATTCTGGACAGGCCTAAAAAAAACATTTTAGAACCATTTTCACAAAAATTGCAGATTTCTATTTTGTCCCTAAAAACGATGACTCCGATCATCCCGAAAAAGCGACTTTCTGGACAGACCTAAAAAAAACATTTTAGAACCATTTTCACAAAAAATTGCAGATTTCTATTTTGTCCCTAAAACGATGACTCCGATCATCCCGAACTAGCGACATTTTGGACAGGCCTAAAAAAAAACATTTTAGAACCATTTTCACAAAAAAAGTTCTGATTTTTTTTTAATTTTTTGACACAAAAACAGTGACCCCGGTCATGCCGAACTAGCGACATTCTGGACAGTACTAAAAAAAACATTTTAAAACCATTTTCACCAAAAATTGCCGATTTCTATTTTTGTCACCAAAAACAATGACTCCGATCATCCCGAAAAAGCGACTTTCTGGACAGGCCTAAAAAAAACATTTTAGAACCATTTTCACAAAAAATTGCAGATTTTCTTTTTTTCATTTTTTGACACAAAAACAGTGACCCCGGTCATGCCGAACTAGCGACATTCTGGACAGGCCTAAAAAAACATTTTAAAACCATTTTCACAAAAAATTGCAGATTTCTATTTTTGTCACCAAAAACGATGACTCCGATCATGCCGAACTAGCGACATTTTGGACAGGCCTAAAAAAAACATTTTAGAACCATTTTCACAAAAAAATGCAGATTTTTTTTTCTTCATTTTCGTGACACAAAAACAGTTACTCCGGTCATGCCAAACTAGCGACTTTCTGGAGAGCCCTAAAAAAACATTTTAAAACCATTTTCACCAGAAATTGCAGATTTCAATTTTTGTCCCTAAAAACGATGACTCTGATCATGCCGAAAAAGCTACATTCTGGACAGGCCTAAAAAAAAATGTAAAACCATTTTCACAAAAAATTGCAGATTTTATTTTTTTCATATTCGTGACACAAAAACAGTGACCCCGGTCATGCCGAACTAGCGACATTCTGGACAGGCCTAAAAAAACATTTTAAAACCATTTTCACAAAAAATTGCAGATTTTTTTTTCTTCATTTTCGTGACACAAAAACAGTTACTCCGATCATCCCGAAAAAGCGACTTTCTGGACAGACCTAAAAAAAACATTTTAGAACCATTTTTACAAAAAAAGCTCAGATTCTTTTTTTCTTTTTTTGACACAAAAACAGTGACCCCGGTCATGCCGAACTAGCGACATTCTGGACAGGCCTAAAAAAACATTTTAAAAACATCTTCACAAAAATTGCAGATTTCTATTTTGTCCCTAAAAACGATGACTCCGATCATCCCGAAAAAGCGAATTTCTGGACAGACCTAAAAAAAACATTTTAGAACCATTTTCACAAAAAATTGCAGATTTCTATTTTGTCCCTAAAAACGATGACTCCGATCATCCTGAACTAGCGACATTTTGGACAGGCCTAAAAAAAACCATTTTAGAACCATTTTCACAAAAAATTGCAGATTTCTATTTTTGTCACCAAAAACGATGACTCCGATCATGCCGAACTAGCGACATTTTGGACAGGCCTAAAAAAAACATTTTAGAACCATTTTCACAAAAAATTGCAGATTTTTTTTTCTTCATTTTCGTGACACAAAAACAGTTACTCCGGTCATGCCAAACTAGCGACTTTCTGGAGAGCCCTAAAAAAAACATTTTAAAACCATTTTCACCAAAAATTGCAGATTTCAATTTTTGTCCCTAAAAACGATGACTCCGATCATGCCGAAAAAGCTACATTCTGGACAGGCCTAAAAAAAAATGTAAAACCATTTTCACAAAAAATTGCAGATTTTATTTTTTTCATTTTTTGACACAAAAACAGTGACCCCGGTCATGCCGAACTAGCGACATTCTGGACAGGCCTAAAAAAACATTTTAAAACCATTTTCACAAAAAATTGCAGATTTTTTTTTCTTCATTTTCGTGACACAAAAACAGTTACTCCGATCATCCCGAAAAAGCGACTTTCTGGACAGACCTAAAAAAAACATTTTAGAACCATTTTCACAAAAAATTGCAGATTTTCTTTTTTTCATTTTTTGACACAAAAACAGTGACCCCGGTCATGCCGAACTAGCGACATTCTGGACAGGCCTAAAAAAACATTTTAAAACCATTTTCACAAAAAATTGCAGATTTCTATTTTTGTCACCAAAAACGATGACTCCGATCATGCCGAACTAGCGACATTTTGGACAGGCCTAAAAAAAACATTTTAGAACCATTTTCACAAAAAAATTGCTGATTTTTTTTTCTTCATTTTCGTGACACAAAAACAGTTACTCCGGTCATGCCGAACTAGCGACATTCTGGACATGCCTAAAAAAACATTTTAAAACCATTTTCACAAAAAATTGCAGATTTCTATTTTTGTCCCTAAAAACGATGACTCCTATCATGCCGAAAAAGCTACATTCTGGACCGGCCTAAAAAAAAATGTAAAACCATTTTCATAAAAAATTGCAGATTTTTTTTTCTTCATTTTCGTGACACAAAAACAGTTACTCCGATCATCCCGAAAAAGCGACTTTCTGGACAGACCTAAAAAAAACATTTTAGAACCATTTTCACAAAAAATTGCAGATTTTTTTTTCTTCATTTTCGTGACACAAAAACAGTTACTCCGGTCATGCCGAACTAGCGACATTCTGGACATGCCTAAAAAAACATTTTAAAACCATTTTCACAAAAAATTGCAGATTTCTATTTTTGTCCCTAAAAACGATGACTCCGATCATGCCGAACTAGCGACATTTTGGACAGGCCTAAAAAAAACATTTTAGAACCATTTTCACAAAAAATTGCAGATTTCTATTTTGTCCCTAAAACGATGACTCCGATCATCCCGAACTAGCGACATTTTGGACAGGCCTAAAAAAAAACATTTTAGAACCATTTTCACAAAAAAAGCTCTGATTTTTTTTTCATTTTTTGACACAAAAACAGTGACCCCGGTCATGCCGAACTAGCGACTTTCTGGAGAGCCCTAAAAAAACATTTTAAAACCATTTTCACCAAAAATTGCAGATTTCAATTTTTGTCCCTAAAAACGATGACTCCGATCATGCCGAAAAAGCTACATTCTGGACAGGCCTAAAAAAAAATGTAAAACCATTTTCACAAAAAATTGCAGATTTTATTTTTTTCATTTTCGTGACACAAAAACAGTGACCCCGGTCATGCCGAACTAGCGACATTCTGGACAGGCCTAAAAAAACATTTTAAAACCATTTTCACAAAAAATTGCAGATTTTTTTTTCTTCATTTTCGTGACACAAAAACAGTTACTCCGATCATCCCGAAAAAGCGACTTTCTGGACAGACCTAAAAAAAACATTTTAGAACCATTTTCACAAAAAATTGCAGATTTTCTTTTTTTCTTTATTTGACACAAAAACAGTGACCCCGGTCATGCCGAACTAGCGACATTCTGGACAGGCCTAAAAAAACATTTTAAAACCATTTTCACAAAAAATTGCAGATTTCTATTTTTGTCACCAAAAACGATGACTCCGATCATGCCGAACTAGCGACATTTTGGACAGGCCTAAAAAAAACATTTTAGAACCATTTTCACAAAAAAATGCAGATTTTTTTTTCTTCATTTTCGTGACACAAAAACAGTTACTCCGGTCATGCCAAACTAGCGACTTTCTGGAGAGCCCTAAAAAAACATTTTAAAACCATTTTCACCAAAAATTGCAGATTTCAATTTTTGTCCCTAAAAACGATGACTCTGATCATGCCGAAAAAGCTACATTCTGGACAGGCCTAAAAAAAAATGTAAAACCATTTTCACAAAAAATTGCAGATTTTTTTTTCTTCATTTTCGTGACACAAAAACAGTTACTCCGATCATCCCGAAAAAGCGACATTTTGGACAGACCTAAAAAAAACATTTTAGAACCATTTTCACAAAAAAATGCAGATTTTTTTTTCTTCATTTTCGTGACACAAAAACAGTTACTCCGGTCATGCCAAACTAGCGACTTTCTGGAGAGCCCTAAAAAAACATTTTAAAACCATTTTCACCAAAAATTGCAGATTTCAATTTTTGTCCCTAAAAACGATGACTCTGATCATGCCGAAAAAGCTACATTCTGGACAGGCCTAAAAAAAAATGTAAAACCATTTTCACAAAAAATTGCAGAATTTTTTTTCTTCATTTTCGTGACACAAAAACAGTTACTCCGATCATCCCGAAAAAGCGACTTTCTGGACAGACCTAAAAAAAACATTTTAGAACCATTTTTACAAAAAAAGCTCAGATTCTTTTTTTCATTTTTTGACACAAAAACAGTGACCCCGGTCATGCCGAACTAGCGACATTCTGGACAGGCCTAAAAAAACATTTTAAAACTATTTTCACAAAAAAAGCTCAGATTTTTTTTTTCATTTTTTGACACAAAAACAGTGACCCCGGTCATGCCGAACTAGCGCCATTCTGGACAGGCCTAAAAAAACATTTTAAAAACATTTTCACAAAAATTGCAGATTTCTATTTTGTCCCTAAAAACGATGACTCCGATCATCCCGAAAAAGCGAATTTCTGGACAGACCTAAAAAAAACATTTTAGAACCATTTTCACAAAAAATTGCAGATTTCTATTTTGTCCCTAAAAACGATGACTCCGATCATCCTGAACTAGCGACATTTTGGACAGGCCTAAAAAAAACATTTTAGAACCATTTTCACAAAAAAAGCTCAGATTTTTTTTTTCATTTTTTTACACAAAAACAGTGACCCCGGTCATGCCGAACTAGCGACATTCTGGACAGGCCTAAAAAAACATTTTAAAACCATTTTCACAAAAAATTGCAGATTTCTATTTTTGTCACCAAAAACGATGACTCCGATCATGCCGAACTAGCGACATTTTGGACAGGCCTAAAAAAAACATTTTAGAACCATTTTCACAAAAAATTGCAGATTTTTTTTTCTTCATTTTCGTGACACAAAAACAGTTACTCCGGTCATGCCAAACTAGCGACTTTCTGGAGAGCCCTAAAAAAACATTTTAAAACCATTTTCACCAAAAATTGCAGATTTCAATTTTTGTCCCTAAAAACGATGACTCCGATCATGCCGAAAAAGCTACATTCTGGACAGGCCTAAAAAAAAATGTAAAACCATTTTCACAAAAAATTGCAGATTTTATTTTTTTCATTTTCGTGACACAAAAACAGTGACCCCGGTCATGCCGAACTAGCGACATTCTGGACAGGCCTAAAAAAACATTTTAAAACCATTTTCACAAAAAATTGCAGATTTTTTTTTTTCATTTTCGTGACACAAAAACAGTTACTCCGATCATCCCGAAAAAGCGACTTTCTGGAGAGCCCTAAAAAAACATTTTAAAACCATTTTCACCAAAAATTGCAGATTTCTATTTTTGTCCCTAAAAACGATGACTCCGATCATGCCGAAAAAGCTACATTCTGGACCGGCCTAAAAAAAAATGTAAAACCATTTTCACAAAAAATTGCAGATTTTCTTTTTTTCATTTTCGTGACACAAAAACAGTGACCCCGGTCATGCCGAACTAGCGACATTCTGGACAGGCCTAAAAAAACATTTTAAAACCATTTTCACAAAAAATTGCAGATTTTCTTTTTTTCATTTTCGTGACACAAAAACAGTTACTCCGGTCATGCCAAACTAGCGACTTTCTGGACAGGCCTAAAAAAACATTTAAAAAACATTTTCACCAAAAATTGCAGATTTCTATTTTTGACACCTAAACAGTAACCCCGGTCATGCCGAAATAGCGACATTCTGGACAGGCCTAAAAAAAACATTTTAAAACCATTTAAAAACGATGACTCCGATCATGCCGAACTAGCAACATTTTGGACAGGCCTAAAAAAATCATTTTAAAACCATTTTCACAAAAAAAGCTCAGATTTCTTTTTTCATTTTTTGACACCTAAACAGTAACCCCGGTCATGCCGAAATAGCGACATTCTGGACAGGCCTAAAAAAACATTTTAAAACCATTTTCACAAAAATTGCAGATTTCTATTTTGTCCCTAAAAACGATGACTCCGATCATCCCGAAAAAGCGACTTTCTGGACAGACCTAAAAAAAACATTTTAGAACCATTTTCACAAAAAATTGCAGATTTCTATTTTGTCCCTAAAAACGATGACTCCGATCATCCCGAACTTGCGACATTTTGGACAGGCCTAAAAAAAACATTTTAGAACCATTTTCACAAAAAATTGCAGATTTTTTTTTTCATTTTTTGACACAAAAACAGTGACCCCGGTCATGCCGAACTAGCGACATTTTGGACAGGCCTAAAAAAAACATTTTAGAACCATTTTCACAAAAAATTGCAGATTTTCTTTTTTTCATTTTCGTGACACAAAAACAGTGACCCCGGCCATGCCGAACTAGGGACATTCTGGACAGGCCTAAAAAAAAAATGTAAAACCATTTTCACAAAAAATTGCAGATTTTCTTTTTTTCATTTTCGTGACACAAAAACAGTGACCCCGGTCATGCCGAACTAGCGACATTCTGGACAGGCCTAAAAAAACATTTTAAAACCATTTTCACCAAAAATTGCAGATTTCTATTTTTGTCCCTAAAAACGATGACTCCTATCATGCCGAAAAAGCTACATTCTGGACCGGCCTAAAAAAAAATGTAAAACCATTTTCATAAAAAATTGCAGATTTTTTTTTCTTCATTTTCGGTACACAAAAACAGTTACTCCGATCATCCCGAAAAAGCGACTTTCTGGACAGACCTAAAAAAAACATTTTAGAACCATTTTTACAAAAAATTGCAGATTTCTATTTTGTCCCTAAAAACGATGACTCCTATCATCCCGAACTAGCGACATTTTGGACAGGCCTAAAAAAAACATTTTAGAACCATTTTTACAAAAAATTGCAGATTTTCTTTTTTTCATTTTCGTGACACAAAAACAGTGACCCCGGTCATGCCGAACTAGCGACATTCTGGACAGGCCTAAAAAAAAAATGTAAAACCATTTTCACAAAAAATTGCAGATTTTTTTTCTTCATTTTCGTGACACAAAAACAGTGAACCCGGTCATGCCGAACTAGCGACATTTTGGACAGGCCTAAAAAAAACATTTTAGAACCATTTTCACAAAAAATTGCAGATTTTCTTTTTTTCATTTTCGTGACACAAAAACAGTGACCCCGGCCATGCCGAACTAGGGACATTCTGGACAGGCCTAAAAAAAAATGTAAAACCATTTTCACAAAAAATTGCAGATTTTCTTTTTTTCATTTTCGTGACACAAAAACAGTGACCCCGGTCATGCCGAACTAGCGACATTCTGGACAGGCCTAAAAAAACATTTTAAAACCATTTTCACCAAAAATTGCAGATTTCTATTTTTGTCCCTAAAAACGATGACTCCTATCATGCCGAAAAAGCTACATTCTGGACCGGCCTAAAAAAAAATGTAAAACCATTTTCATAAAAAATTGCAGATTTTTTTTTCTTCATTTTCGTGACACAAAAACAGTTACTCCGATCATCCCGAAAAAGCGACTTTCTGGACAGACCTAAAAAAAACATTTTAGAACCATTTTTACAAAAAATTGCAGATTTCTATTTTGTCCCTAAAAACGATGACTCCGATCATCCCGAACTAGCGACATTTTGGACAGGCCTAAAAAAAACATTTTAGAACCATTTTCAATAAAAATTGCAGATTTCTATTTTTGTCACCAAAAACGATGACTCCGATCATGCCGAACTAGCGACATTTTGGACAGGCCTAAAAAAAACATTTTAGAACCATTTTCACAAAAAATTGCAGATTTTTTTTTCTTCATTTTCGTGACACAAAAACAGTTACTCCGGTCATGCCAAACTAGCGACTTTCTGGAGAGCCCTAAAAAAACATTTTAAAACCATTTTCACCAAAAATTGCAGATTTCAATTTTTGTCCCTAAAAACGATGACTCCGATCATGCCGAAAGAGCTACATTCTGGACAGGCCTAAAAAAAAATGTAAAACCATTTTCACAAAAAATTGCAGATTTTCTTTTTTTCATTTTTGTGACACAAAAACAGTGACCCCGGTCATGCCGAACTAGCGACATTCTGGACAGGCCTAAAAAAACATTTTAAAACCATTTTCACAAAAAATTGCTGATTTTTTTTTCTTCATTTTCGTGACACAAAAACAGTTACTCCGATCATCCCGAAAAAGCGACTTTCTGGACAGACCTAAAAAAAACATTTTAGAACCATTTTTACAAAAAATTGCAGATTTCTATTTTGTCCCTAAAAACGATGACTCCTATCATCCCGAACTAGCGACATTTTGGACAGGCCTAAAAAAAACATTTTAGAACCATTTTCACAAAAAATTGCAGATGTTCTTTTTTTCATTTTCGTGACACAAGAACAGTGACCCCGGTCATGCCGAACTAGCGACATTCTGGACAGGCCTAAAAAAAAAATGTAAAACCATTTTCACAAAAAATTGCAGATTTTTTTTTCTTCATTTTCGTGACACAAAAACAGTGAACCCGGTCATGCCGAACTAGCGACATTTTGGACAGGCCTAAAAAAAACATTTTAGAACCATTTTCACAAAAAATTGCAGATTTTCTTTTTTTCATTTTCGTGACACAAAAACAGTGACCCCGGTCATGCCGAACTAGCGACATTCTGGACAGGCCTAAAAAAACATTTTAAAACCATTTTCACCAAAAATTGCAGATTTCTATTTTTGTCCCTAAAAACGATGACTCCTATCATGCCGAAAAAGCTACATTCTGGACCGGCCTAAAAAAAAATGTAAAACCATTTTCATAAAAAATTGCAGATTTTTTTTTCTTCATTTTCGTGACACAAAAACAGTTACTCCGATCATCCCGAAAAAGCGACTTTCTGGACAGACCTAAAAAAAAACATTTTAGAACCATTTTTACAAAAAATTGCAGATTTCTATTTTGTCCCTAAAAACGATGACTCCTATCATCCCGAACTAGCGACATTTTGGACAGGCCTAAAAAAAACATTTTAGAACCATTTTCACAAAAAAAGCTCTGATTTTTTTTCTTCATTTTTTGACACAAAAACAGTGACCCCGATCATGCCGAACTAGCGACATTTTGGACAGGCCTAAAAAAAACATTTTAGAACCATTTTCACAAAAAATTGCAGATTTTCTTTTTTTCATTTTCGTGACACAAAAACAGTGACCCCGGTCATGCCGAACTAGGGACATTCTGGACAGGCCTAAAAAAACATTTTAAAACCATTTTCACAAAAAATTGCAGATTTCTATTTTTGTCACCAAAAACGATGACTCCGATCATGCCGAACTAGCAACATTTTGGACAGGCCTAAAAAAAACATTTAACCTGTTAGGGCTAGGGGGCAGCATTGACACGGCTGGATAAAAACATACCCGATTTAATCTGGTTACCACTCCTACTCAGTAACTAGAATATGCATATACTTATTACATATGGATAGAAAACACCCTAAATTTTCTAAAACTGTTTGAATGGTGTCTGTGAGTATAACAGAACTCAAATGGCAGGTCAAAACCTGAGAGATTCCTTTACAGGAAGTGGCCTGTCTGACCATTTGTTGAACTTCTTTTCCATCTCTATCATTTACTAAGGATCTCTGCTCTAACGTGACACTTCCCACGTCGTCCATAGGCGCTCAGAGCCCGGGAAAAAACAGAATGTCGTCATTCCAGCCCCAGGCTGAAACACATTATCGCCTTTCTCAAGTGGCCCATCAAGAGACACTAGCTTATGCGCGTGACCCCGACCGCCCCCGCCTTTGGGATTTTTTCCTCTGTTTGCCGAAAAGGAGGTTCCCTGTCGGAATATTATCGCTTTTCTACGAGAAAAATGTCGTAAAAATTGATTTTAAACAGCGATTGACATGCTTCGAAGTACGGTAATGGAATACTTAGAATTTTATTGTCACGAATTGCGCCAAGCGCGTGACACTTCTTTACTATTTCGGATAGTGTCTGGAACGCACGAACAAAACGCCGCTATTCGGATATAACGATGGATTATTTTGGACCAAACCAACATTTGTTATTGAAGTAGCTGTCCTGGGTGTGTATTCTGACGAAGACAACAAAAGGTAATGACATTTTTATAATAGTAAATATGATTATGGTGCGTGCTAAACTTGCCGGGTGTCTAAATAGCGAGCCCGTGATGCCTGGGCTATGTACTTAGAATATTGCAAAATGTGCTTTCACCAAAAAGCTATTTTAAAATCGGACATATCGAGTGCATAGAGGAGGTCTGTATTTATAATTCTTAAAATAATTGTTATGCTTTTTGTGAACGTTTATCGTGAGTAATTTAGTAAAATGTTAGCGAATTCCCCGGAAGTTTGCTAGTTCTGAACGTCACATGCTAATGTAAAAAGCTGGTTTTTGATATAAATATGAACTTGATTGAACAAAACATGCATGTATTGTATAACATAATGTCCTAGGGTTGTCATCTGATGAAGATCATCAAAGGTGAGTGCTGCATTTAGCTGTCTTCTGGGTTTTGGTGACATTATATGCTGGCTTGAAAAATGGGTGTCTGATTATTTCTGGCTTGGTACTCTGCTGACATAATCTAATGTTTTGCTTTCGTTGTAAAGCCTTTTTGAAATCGGACAGTGTGGTTAGATTAACGAGAGTCTTATCTTTAAATGGCTGTAAAATAGTCATATGTTTGAGAAATTGAAGTAATAGGATTTTTAAGGTTTTGAAAATCGCGCCACAGGATAGCTGTGGCTGTTACGTAGGTGGGACGAATTCGTCCCGCCTAGCCTAGAGAGGTTAAAAACCATTTTCACCAAAAAAGCTCAGATTTTTTATTTCATTTTTTGACACCTAAACAGTAACCCCGGTCATGCCGAAATAGCGACATTCTGGACAGGCCTAAAAAAACATTTTAAAACCATTTTCACAAAAATTGCAGATTTCTATTTTGTCCCTAAAAACGATGACTCCGATCATCACGAAAAGCGACTTTCTGGACAGACCTAAAAAAAACATTTTAGAACCATTTTCACAAAAAATTGCAGATTTCTATTTTGTCCCTAAAAACGATGACTCCGATCATCCCGAACTAGCGACATTTTGGACAGGCCTAAAAAAAACATTTTAGAACCATTTTCACAAAAAATTGCAGATTTCTATTTTGTCCCTAAAAACGATGACTCCGATCATCCCGAACTAGCGACATTTTGGACAGGCCTAAAAAAAACATTTTAGAACCATTTTCACAAAAAAAGCTCAGATTTTTTTTTCATTTTCGTGACACAAAAACAGCCGAACTAGCGACATTCTGGACAGGCCTAAAAAACATTTTAAAACCATTTTCACAAAAAATTGCAGATTTCTATTCTGTCCCTAAAAACGATGACTCCGATCATGCCGAAAAAGCTACATTCTGGACAGGCCTAAAAAAAAAATGTAAAACCATTTTCACAAAAAATTGCAGATTTTCTTTTTTTCATTTTCGTGACACAAAAACAGTGACCCCGGTCATGCCGAACTAGCGACATTCTGAACAGGCCTAAAAAAACATTTAAAAACCATTTTCACAAAAAATTGCATATTTCTATTTTGTCCCTAAAAACGATGACTCCGATCATGCCGAAATAGTGATTTTCTGGACAGGCCTAAAAAAAACATTTTAGAACCATTTTCACAAAAAAAGCTCCGATTTTTTTTTTTCATTTTTTGACACAAAAACAGTGACCCCGGTCATGCCGAACTATCGACATTCTGGACAGGCCTAAAAAAACATTTTAAAACCGTTTTCACGAAAAATTGCAGATATTTTTTTTTCATTTTCGTGACACAAAAACAGTTACTCCTGTCATGCCAA
Source organism: Salmo salar (assembly GCF_965601325.2). Taxonomy (NCBI): domain Eukaryota; kingdom Metazoa; phylum Chordata; class Actinopteri; order Salmoniformes; family Salmonidae; genus Salmo; species Salmo salar. Next base: position 139,997 of record NW_027675456.1, read on the forward strand.
ACTAGCGACTTTCTGGACAGGACTAAAAAAACATTTTAAAACCATTTTAACCAAAAATTGCAGATTTCTATTTTGTCCCTAAAAACGATGACTCCGATCATGCCGAAAAAGGTACATTCTGGACAGGCCTAAAAAAACATTTTAAAACCATTTTCACAAAAATTGCAGATTTCTATTTTATCCCTAAAAACGATGACTCCGATCATGCCGAAAAAGCTACATTCTGGACAGGCCTAAAAAAAAATTTTATAACCATTTTCACAAAAAATTACAGATTTTCTTTTTTTCATTTTCGTGACACAAAAACAGTGACCCCGGTCATGACGAACTAGCGACATTCTGAACAGTCCTAAAAAAACATTTAAAACCATTTTCACCAAAAATTGCAGATTTTCTTTTTTTCATTTTCGTGACACAAAAACAGTGACCGAACTAGCGACATTCTGGACAGGCCTAAAAATTTTTTTTTAAAACCATTTTCACAAAAAATTGCAGATTTCTATTTTTGTCACCAAAAACGATGACTCCGATCATGCCGAACTATCGACATTCTGGACAGGCCTAAAAAAAACATTTTAGAACCATTTTCACAAAAAATTGCAGATTTCTATTTTTGTCACCAAAAACGATGACTCCGATCATGCCGAACTAGCGACATTTTTGACAGGCCTAAAAAAAACATTTTAGAACCATTTTCACAAAATAAGCTCAGATTTTTTTTTTCATTTTTTGACACAAAAACAGTGACCCCGGTCATGCCGAACTATCTACATTCTGGACATGCCTAAAAAAACATTTTAAAACCATTTTCACAAAAAATTGCAGATTTCTATTTTTGTCACCAAAAACGATGACTCCGATCATGCCGAACTAGCAACATTTTGGACAGGCCTAAAAAAAACATTATAGTACCATTTTCACAAAAAAAGCTCAACATTTTTTTTTTCATTTTTTGACACAAAAACAGTGACCCCGGTCATGACGAACTATCGACATTCTGGACAAGCCTAAAAAAAACATTTTAAAACCATTTTCACAAAAAATTGCAGATTTCTATTTTTGTCACCAAAAACGATGACTCCGATCATGCCGAACTATCTACATTCTGGACAAGCCTAAAAAAAACATTTTAGAACCATTTTCACAAAAAATTGCAGATTTCTATTTTTGTCACCAAAAACGATGACTCCGATCATGCCGAACTAGCGACATTTTGGACAGGCCTAAAAAAAACATTTTAGAACCATTTTCACAAAAAAGCTCAGATTTTTTGTTTTCATTTTTTTACACAAAAACAGTGACCCCGGTCATGCCGAACTATCTACATTCTGGACATGCCTAAAAAAACATTTTAAAACCATTTTCACAAAAAATTGCAGATTTCTATTTTTGTCACCAAAAACGATGACTCCGATCATGCCGAACTAGCGACATTTTGGACAGGCCTAAAAAAAACATTATAGAACCATTTTCACAAAAAAAGCTCAACATTTTTTTTTTCATTTTTTGACACAAAAACAGTGACCCCGGTCATGACGAACTATCGACATTCTGGACAAGCCTAAAAAAAACATTTTAAAACCATTTTCACAAAAAATTGCAGATTTCTATTTTTGTCACCAAAAACGATGACTCCGATCATGCCGAACTAGCGACATTTTGGACAGGCCTAAAAAAAACATTTTAGAACCATTTTCACAAAAAAGCTCAGATTTTTTGTTTTCATTTTTTGACACAAAAACAGTGACCCCGGTCATGCCGAACTATCTACATTCTGGACAAGCCTAAAAAAAACATTTTAAAACCATTTTCACAAAAAATTGCAGATTTCTATTTTTGTCACCAAAAACGATGACTCCGATCATGCCGAACTAGCGACATTTTTGACAGGCCTAAAAAAAACATTTTAGAACCATTTTCACAAAATAAGCTCAGATTTTTTTTTTCATTTTTTGACACAAAAACAGTGACCCCGGTCATGCTGAACTATCTACATTCTGGACATGCCTAAAAAAACATTTTAAAACCATTTTCACAAAAAATTGCAGATTTCTATTTTTGTCACCAAAAACGATGACTCCGATCATGCCGAACTATCGACATTCTGGACAAGCCTAAAAAAAACATTTTAAAACCATTTTCACAAAAAATTGCAGATTTCTATTTTTGTCACCAAAAACGATGACTCCGATCATGCCGAACTAGCGACATTTTGGACAGGCCTAAAAAAAACATTTTAGAACCATTTTCACAAAAAAGCTCAGATTTTTTGTTTTCATTTTTTTACACAAAAACAGTGACCCGGTCATGCCGAACTATCTACATTCTGGACATGCCTAAAAAAACATTTTAAAACCATTTTCACAAAAAATTACAGATTTCTATTTTTGTCACCAAAAACGATGACTCCGATCATGCCGAACTAGCGACATTTTGGACAGGCCTAAAAAAAACATTTTAGAACCATTTTCACAAAAAAGCTCAGATTTTTTGTTTTCATTTTTTTACACAAAAACAGTGACCCGGTCATGCCGAACTATCTACATTCTGGACATGCCTAAAAAAACATTTTAAAACCATTTTCACAAAAAATTGCAGATTTCTATTTTTGTCACCAAAAACGATGACTCCGATCATGCCGAACTAGCGACATTTTTGACAGGCCTAAAAAAAACATTTTAGAACCATTTTCACAAAATAAGCTCAGATTTTTTTTTTCATTTTTTGACTCAAAAACAGTGACCCCGGTCATGCCGAACTATCTACATTCTGGACATGCCTAAAAAAACATTTTAAAACCATTTTCACAAAAAATTGCAGATTTCTATTTTTGTCACCAAAAACGATGACTCCGATCATGCCGAACTAGCGACATTTTGGACAGGCCTAAAAAAAACATTTTAGAACCATTTTCACAAAATAAGCTCAGATTTTTTTTTTCATTTTTTGACACAAAAACAGTGACCCCGGTCATGCCGAACTATCGACATTCTGGACAGGCCTAAAAAAAACATTTTAAAACCATTTTCACAAAATAAGCTCAGATTTTTTTTTTCATTTTTTGACACAAAAACAGTGACCCCGGTCATGCCGAACTATCGACATTCTGGACAGGCCTAAAAAAACATTTTAAAACCATTTTCACAAAAAATTGCAGATTTCTATTTTGTCCCTAAAAACGATGACTCCGATCATGCCGAACTAGCGACATTTTGGACAGGCCTAAAAAAACTAGCGACATTCTGACCAGGCCTAAAAAAACATTTTAAAACCTTTTTCACAAAAAATTGCAGATTTCTATTTTTGTCACCAAAAACGATGACTCCGATCATGCCGAACTCGCGACATTTTGGACAGGCCTAAAAAAAACATTTTAGAACCATTTTCACAAAAAAATGCAGATTTTTTTTTTCTTCATTTTCGTGACACAAAAACAGTGACCCCGGTCATGCCGAACTAGCGACATTCTGGACAGGCCTAAAAAAACATTTTAAACCATTTTCACAAAAAATTGCAGATTTCTATTTTTGTCACCAAAAACGATGACTCCGATCATGCCGAACTAGCGACATTTTGGACAGGCCTAAAAAAAACATTTTAGAACCATTTTCACAAAAAAGCTCAGATTTTTTGTTTTCATTTTTTTACACAAAAACAGTGACCCCGGTCATGCCGAACTATCTACATTCTGGACATGCCTAAAAAAACATTTTAAAACCATTTTCACAAAAAATTGCAGATTTCTATTTTTGTCACCAAAAACGATGACTCCGATCATGCCGAACTAGCGACATTTTGGACAGGCCTAAAAAAAACATTATAGAACCATTTTCACAAAAAAAGCTCAACATTTTTTTTTTCATTTTTTGACACAAAAACAGTGACCCCGGTCATGACGAACTATCGACATTCTGGACAAGCCTAAAAAAAACATTTTAAAACCATTTTCACAAAAAATTGCAGATTTCTATTTTTGTCACCAAAAACGATGACTCCGATCATGCCGAACTAGCGACATTTTGGACAGGCCTAAAAAAAACATTTTAGAACCATTTTCACAAAAAAGCTCAGATTTTTTGTTTTCATTTTTTGACACAAAAACAGTGACCCCGGTCATGCCGAACTATCTACATTCTGGACATGCCTAAAAAAACATTTTAAAACCATTTTCACAAAAAATTGCAGATTTCTATTTTTGTCACCAAAAACGATGACTCCGATCATGCCGAACTAGCGACATTTTGGACAGGCCTAAAAAAAACATTATAGAACCATTTTCACAAAAAAAGCTCAACATTTTTTTTTTCATTTTTTGACACAAAAACAGTGACCCCGGTCATGACGAACTATCGACATTCTGGACAAGCCTAAAAAAAACATTTTAAAACCATTTTCACAAAAAATTGCAGATTTCTATTTTTGTCACCAAAAACGATGACTCCGATCATGCCGAACTAGCGACATTTTGGACAGGCCTAAAAAAAACATTTTAGAACCATTTTCACAAAAAAGCTCAGATTTTTTGTTTTCATTTTTTGACACAAAAACAGTGACCCCGGTCATGCCGAACTATCTACATTCTGGACATGCCTAAAAAAACATTTTAAAACCATTTTCACAAAAAATTGCAGATTTCTATTTTTGTCACCAAAAACGATGACTCCGATCATGCCGAACTAGCGACATTTTTGACAGGCCTAAAAAAAAACATTTTAGAACCATTTTCACAAAAAAGCTCAGATTTTTTGTTTTCATTTTTTTACACAAAAACAGTGACCCGGTCATGCCGAACTATCTACATTCTGGACATGCCTAAAAAAACATTTTAAAACCATTTTCACAAAAAATTACAGATTTCTATTTTTGTCACCAAAAACGATGACTCCGATCATGCCGAACTAGCGACATTTTGGACAGGCCTAAAAAAAACATTTTAGAACCATTTTCACAAAAAAGCTCAGATTTTTTGTTTTCATTTTTTTACACAAAAACAGTGACCCGGTCATGCCGAACTATCTACATTCTGGACATGCCTAAAAAAACATTTTAAAACCATTTTCACAAAAAATTGCAGATTTCTATTTTTGTCACCAAAAACGATGACTCCGATCATGCCGAACTAGCGACATTTTTGACAGGCCTAAAAAAAACATTTTAGAACCATTTTCACAAAATAAGCTCAGATTTTTTTTTTCATTTTTTGACTCAAAAACAGTGACCCCGGTCATGCCGAACTATCTACATTCTGGACATGCCTAAAAAAACATTTTAAAACCATTTTCACAAAAAATTGCAGATTTCTATTTTTGTCACCAAAAACGATGACTCCGATCATGCCGAACTAGCGACATTTTGGACAGGCCTAAAAAAAACATTTTAGAACCATTTTCACAAAATAAGCTCAGATTTTTTTTTTCATTTTTTGACACAAAAACAGTGACCCCGGTCATGCCGAACTATCGACATTCTGGACAGGCCTAAAAAAAACATTTTAAAACCATTTTCACAAAATAAGCTCAGATTTTTTTTTTCATTTTTTGACACAAAAACAGTGACCCCGGTCATGCCGAACTATCGACATTCTGGACAGGCCTAAAAAAACATTTTAAAACCATTTTCACAAAAAATTGCAGATTTCTATTTTGTCCCTAAAAACGATGACTCCGATCATGCCGAACTAGCGACATTTTGGACAGGCCTAAAAAAACTAGCGACATTCTGACCAGGCCTAAAAAAACATTTTAAAACCTTTTTCACAAAAAATTGCAGATTTCTATTTTTGTCACCAAAAACGATGACTCCGATCATGCCGAACTCGCGACATTTTGGACAGGCCTAAAAAAAACATTTTAGAACCATTTTCACAAAAAAATGCAGATTTTTTTTTTCTTCATTTTCGTGACACAAAAACAGTGACCCCGGTCATGCCGAACTAGCGACATTCTGGACAGGCCTAAAAAAACATTTTAAACCATTTTCACAAAAAATTGCAGATTTCTATTTTTGTCACCAAAAACGATGACTCCGATCATGCCGAACTAGCGACATTTTGGACAGGCCTAAAAAAAACATTTTAGAACCATTTTCACAAAAAAGCTCAGATTTTTTGTTTTCATTTTTTTACACAAAAACAGTGACCCCGGTCATGCCGAACTATCTACATTCTGGACATGCCTAAAAAAACATTTTAAAACCATTTTCACAAAAAATTGCAGATTTCTATTTTTGTCACCAAAAACGATGACTCCGATCATGCCGAACTAGCGACATTTTGGACAGGCCTAAAAAAAACATTATAGAACCATTTTCACAAAAAAAGCTCAACATTTTTTTTTTCATTTTTTGACACAAAAACAGTGACCCCGGTCATGACGAACTATCGACATTCTGGACAAGCCTAAAAAAAACATTTTAAAACCATTTTCACAAAAAATTGCAGATTTCTATTTTTGTCACCAAAAACGATGACTCCGATCATGCCGAACTAGCGACATTTTGGACAGGCCTAAAAAAAACATTTTAGAACCATTTTCACAAAAAAGCTCAGATTTTTTGTTTTCATTTTTTGACACAAAAACAGTGACCCCGGTCATGCCGAACTATCTACATTCTGGACATGCCTAAAAAAACATTTTAAAACCATTTTCACAAAAAATTGCAGATTTCTATTTTTGTCACCAAAAACGATGACTCCGATCATGCCGAACTAGCGACATTTTGGACAGGCCTAAAAAAAACATTATAGAACCATTTTCACAAAAAAAGCTCAACATTTTTTTTTTCATTTTTTGACACAAAAACAGTGACCCCGGTCATGACGAACTATCGACATTCTGGACAAGCCTAAAAAAAACATTTTAAAACCATTTTCACAAAAAATTGCAGATTTCTATTTTTGTCACCAAAAACGATGACTCCGATCATGCCGAACTAGCGACATTTTGGACAGGCCTAAAAAAAACATTTTAGAACCATTTTCACAAAAAAGCTCAGATTTTTTGTTTTCATTTTTTGACACAAAAACAGTGACCCCGGTCATGCCGAACTATCTACATTCTGGACATGCCTAAAAAAACATTTTAAAACCATTTTCACAAAAAATTGCAGATTTCTATTTTTGTCACCAAAAACGATGACTCCGATCATGCCGAACTAGCGACATTTTTGACAGGCCTAAAAAAAAACATTTTAGAACCATTTTCACAAAAAAGCTCAGATTTTTTGTTTTCATTTTTTTACACAAAAACAGTGACCCCGGTCATGCCGAACTATCTACATTCTGGACATGCCTAAAAAAACATTTTAAAACCATTTTCACAAAAAATTGCAGATTTCTATTTTTGTCACCAAAAACGATGACTCCGATCATGCCGAACTAGCGACATTTTTGACAGGCCTAAAAAAAACATTTTAGAACCATTTTCACAAAATAAGCTCAGATTTTTTTTTTCATTTTTTGACACAAAAACAGTGACCCCGGTCATGCCGAACTATCTACATTCTGGACATGCCTAAAAAAAACATTTTAAAACCATTTTCACAAAAAATTGCAGATTTCTATTTTTGTCACCAAAAACGATGACTCCGATCATGCCGAACTAGCGACATTTTGGACAGGCCTAAAAAAAACATTATAGAACCATTTTCACAAAAAAAGCTCAACATTTTTTTTTTCATTTTTTTACACAAAAACAGTGACCCCGGTCATGACGAACTATCGACATTCTGGACAAGCCTAAAAAAAACATTTTAAAACCATTTTCACAAAAAATTGCAGATTTCTATTTTTGTCACCAAAAACGATGACTCCGATCATGCCGAACTAGCGACATTTTGGACAGGCCTAAAAAAAACATTTTAGAACCATTTTCACAAAAAAGCTCAGATTTTTTGTTTTCATTTTTTGACACAAAAACAGTGACCCCGGTCATGCCGAACTATCTACATTCTGGACAAGCCTAAAAAAAAACATTTTAAAACCATTTTCACAAAAAATTGCAGATTTCTATTTTTGTCACCAAAAACGATGAATCCGATCATGCCGAACTAGCGACATTTTGGACAGGCCTAAAAAAAACATTTTAGAACCATTTTCACAAAAAAGCTCAGATTTTTTGTTTTCATTTTTTTACACAAAAACAGTGACCCCGGTCATGCCGAACTATCTACATTCTGGACATGCCTAAAAAAACATTTTAAAACCATTTTCACAAAAAATTGCAGATTTCTATTTTTGTCACCAAAAACGATGACTCCGATCATGCCGAACTAGCGACATTTTTGACAGGCCTAAAAAAAACATTTTAGAACCATTTTCACAAAAAAGCTCAGATTTTTTGTTTTCATTTTTTTACACAAAAACAGTGACCCCGGTCATGCCGAACTATCTACATTCTGGACATGCCTAAAAAAACATTTTAAAACCATTTTCACAAAAAATTGCAGATTTCTATTTTTGTCACCAAAAACGATGACTCCGATCATGCCGAACTAGCGACATTTTTGACAGGCCTAAAAAAAACATTTTAGAACCATTTTCACAAAATAAGCTCAGATTTTTTTTTTCATTTTTTGACACAAAAACAGTGACCCCGGTCATGCCGAACTATCTACATTCTGGACATGCCTAAAAAAAACATTTTAAAACCATTTTCACAAAAAATTGCAGATTTCTATTTTTGTCACCAAAAACGATGACTCCGATCATGCCGAACTAGCGACATTTTGGACAGGCCTAAAAAAAACATTATAGAACCATTTTCACAAAAAAAGCTCAACATTTTTTTTTTCATTTTTTTACACAAAAACAGTGACCCCGGTCATGCCGAACTATCGACATTCTGGACAGGCCTAAAAAAAACATTTTAGAACCATTTTCACAAAAAATTGCAGATTTCTATTTTTGTCACCAAAAACGATGACTCCGATCATGCCGAACTAGCGACATTTTGGACAGGCCTAAAAAAAACATTATAGAACCATTTTCACAAAAAAAGCTCAACATTTTTTTTTTCATTTTTTTACACAAAAACAGTGACCCCGGTCATGCCGAACTATCGACATTCTGGACAGGCCTAAAAAAAACATTTTAGAACCATTTTCACAAAAAATTGCAGATTTCTATTTTTGTCACCAAAAACGATGACTCCGATCATGCCGAACTAGCGACATTTTTGACAGGCCTAAAAAAAACATTTTAGAACCATTTTCACAAAATAAGCTCAGATTTTTTTTTTCATTTTTTGACACAAAAACAGTGACCCCGGTCATGCCGAACTATCTACATTCTGGACATGCCTAAAAAAACATTTAAAAACCATTTTCACAAAAAATTGCAGATTTCTATTTTGTCCCTAAAAACGATGACTCCGATCATCCCGAAAAAGCGACTTTCTGGACAGGCCTAAAAAAACATTTTAAAACCATTTTCACCAAAAATTGCAGATTTCTATTTTTGTCACCAAAAACGATGACTCCGATCATGCCGAAAAAGCTACATTCTGGACTGGCCAAAAAAAACATTTTAGAACCATTTTCACAAAAAAAGCTCAGATTTTTTTTTTTTCATTTTTTGACACAAAAACAGTGACCCCGGTCATGCCGAACTATCGACATTCTGGACAGGCCTAAAAAAACATTTTAAAACCGTTTTCACAAAAAATTGCAGATTTCTATTTTTGTCACCAAAAACGATGACTCCGATCATGCCGAACTAGCGACATTTTGGACAGGCCTAAAAAAAACATTTTAGAACCATTTTCACAAAAAAGCTCAGATTTTTTGTTTTCATTTTTTGACACAAAAACAGTGACCCCGGTCATGCCGAACTATCTACATTCTGGACAAGCCTAAAAAAAAACATTTTAAAACCATTTTCACAAAAAATTGCAGATTTCTATTTTTGTCACCAAAAACGATGAATCCGATCATGCCGAACTAGCGACATTTTGGACAGGCCTAAAAAAAACATTTTAGAACCATTTTCACAAAAAAGCTCAGATTTTTTGTTTTCATTTTTTTACACAAAAACAGTGACCCCGGTCATGCCGAACTATCTACATTCTGGACATGCCTAAAAAAACATTTTAAAACCATTTTCACAAAAAATTGCAGATTTCTATTTTTGTCACCAAAAACGATGACTCCGATCATGCCGAACTAGCGACATTTTTGACAGGCCTAAAAAAAACATTTTAGAACCATTTTCACAAAAAAGCTCAGATTTTTTGTTTTCATTTTTTTACACAAAAACAGTGACCCCGGTCATGCCGAACTATCTACATTCTGGACATGCCTAAAAAAACATTTTAAAACCATTTTCACAAAAAATTGCAGATTTCTATTTTTGTCACCAAAAACGATGACTCCGATCATGCCGAACTAGCGACATTTTTGACAGGCCTAAAAAAAACATTTTAGAACCATTTTCACAAAATAAGCTCAGATTTTTTTTTTCATTTTTTGACACAAAAACAGTGACCCCGGTCATGCCGAACTATCTACATTCTGGACATGCCTAAAAAAAACATTTTAAAACCATTTTCACAAAAAATTGCAGATTTCTATTTTTGTCACCAAAAACGATGACTCCGATCATGCCGAACTAGCGACATTTTGGACAGGCCTAAAAAAAACATTATAGAACCATTTTCACAAAAAAAGCTCAACATTTTTTTTTTCATTTTTTTACACAAAAACAGTGACCCCGGTCATGCCGAACTATCGACATTCTGGACAGGCCTAAAAAAAACATTTTAGAACCATTTTCACAAAAAATTGCAGATTTCTATTTTTGTCACCAAAAACGATGACTCCGATCATGCCGAACTAGCGACATTTTGGACAGGCCTAAAAAAAACATTATAGAACCATTTTCACAAAAAAAGCTCAACATTTTTTTTTCATTTTTTTACACAAAAACAGTGACCCCGGTCATGCCGAACTATCGACATTCTGGACAGGCCTAAAAAAAACATTTTAGAACCATTTTCACAAAAAATTGCAGATTTCTATTTTTGTCACCAAAAACGATGACTCCGATCATGCCGAACTAGCGACATTTTTGACAGGCCTAAAAAAAACATTTTAGAACCATTTTCACAAAATAAGCTCAGATTTTTTTTTTCATTTTTTGACACAAAAACAGTGACCCCGGTCATGCCGAACTATCTACATTCTGGACATGCCTAAAAAAACATTTAAAAACCATTTTCACAAAAAATTGCAGATTTCTATTTTGTCCCTAAAAACGATGACTCCGATCATCCCGAAAAAGCGACTTTCTGGACAGGCCTAAAAAAACATTTTAAAACCATTTTCACCAAAAATTGCAGATTTCTATTTTTGTCACCAAAAACGATGACTCCGATCATGCCGAAAAAGCTACATTCTGGACTGGCCAAAAAAAACATTTTAGAACCATTTTCACAAAAAAAGCTCAGATTTTTTTTTTTTCATTTTTTGACACAAAAACAGTGACCCCGGTCATGCCGAACTATCGACATTCTGGACAGGCCTAAAAAAACATTTTAAAACCGTTTTCACGAAAAATTGCAGATATTTTTTTTTCATTTTCGTGACACAAAAACAGTTACTCCTGTCATGCCAAACTAGCGACTTTCTGGACAGGACTAAAAAAACATTTTAAAACCATTTTAACCAAAAATTGCAGATTTCTATTTTGTCCCTAAAAACGATGACTCCGATCATGCCGAAAAAGGTACATTCTGGACAGGCCTAAAAAAACATTTTAAAACCATTTTCACAAAAATTGCAGATTTCTATTTTATCCCTAAAAACGATGACTCCGATCATGCCGAAAAAGCTACATTCTGGACAGGCCTAAAAAAAATTTTTATAACCATTTTCACAAAAAATTACAGATTTTCTTTTTTTCATTTTCGTGACACAAAAACAGTGACCCCGGTCATGACGAACTAGCGACATTCTGAACAGTCCTAAAAAAACATTTAAAACCATTTTCACCAAAAATTGCAGATTTTCTTTTTTTCATTTTCGTGACACAAAAACAGTGACCCCGGTCATGCCGAACTAGCGACATTCTGGACAGGCCTAAAAAAAAATTTTTAAAACCATTTTCACAAAAAATTGCAGATTTCTATTTTTGTCACCAAAAACGATGACTCCGATCATGCCGAACTAGCGACATTTTGGACAGGCCTAAAAAAAACATTTTAGAACCATTTTCACAAAAAAGCTCAGATTTTTTGTTTTCATTTTTTGACACAAAAACAGTGACCCCGGTCATGCCGAACTATCTACATTCTGGACAAGCCTAAAAAAAACCTTTTAAAACCATTTTCACAAAAAAATTGCAGATTTCTATTTTTGTCACCAAAAACGATGACTCCGATCATGCCGAACTAGCGACATTTTGGACAGGCCTAAAAAAAACATTTTAGAACCATTTTCACAAAAAAGCTCAGATTTTTTGTTTTCATTTTTTTACACAAAAACAGTGACCCCGGTCATGCCGAACTATCTACATTCTGGACATGCCTAAAAAAACATTTTAAAACCATTTTCACAAAAAATTGCAGATTTCTATTTTTGTCACCAAAAACGATGACTCCGATCATGCCGAACTAGCGACATTTTTGACAGGCCTAAAAAAAACATTTTAGAACCATTTTCACAAAAAAAGCTCAACATTTTTTTTTTCATTTTTTTACACAAAAACAGTGACCCCGGTCATGCCGAACTATCGACATTCTGGACAGGCCTAAAAAAAACATTTTAGAACCATTTTCACAAAAAATTGCAGATTTCTATTTTTGTCACCAAAAACGATGACTCCGATCATGCCGAACTAGCGACATTTTGGACAGGCCTAAAAAAAACATTATAGAACCATTTTCACAAAAAAAGCTCAACATTTTTTTTTTCATTTTTTTACACAAAAACAGTGACCCCGGTCATGCCGAACTATCGACATTCTGGACAGGCCTAAAAAAAAACATTTTAGAACCATTTTCACAAAAAATTGCAGATTTCTATTTTTGTCACCAAAAACGATGACTCCGATGATGCCGAACTAGCGACATTTTGGACAGGCCTAAAAAAAACATTATAGAACCATTTTCACAAAAAAAGCTCAACATTTTTTTTTTCATTTTTTTACACAAAAACAGTGACCCCGGTCATGCCGAACTATCGACATTCTGGACAGGCCTAAAAAAAACATTTTAGAACCATTTTCACAAAAAATTGCAGATTTCTATTTTTGTCACCAAAAACGATGACTCCGATCATGCCGAACTAGCGACATTTTTGACAGGCCTAAAAAAAACATTTTAGAACCATTTTCACAAAATAAGCTCAGATTTTTTTTTTCATTTTTTGACACAAAAACAGTGACCCCGGTCATGCCGAACTATCGACATTCTGGACAGGCCTAAAAAAAACATTTTAAAACCATTTTCACAAAATAAGCTCAGATTTTTTTTTTCATTTTTTTACACAAAAACAGTGACCCCGGTCATGCCGAACTATCGACATTCTGGACAGGCCTAAAAAAACATTTTAAAACCATTTTCACAAAAAATTGCAGATTTCTATTTTGTCCCTAAAAACGATGACTCCGATCATGCCGAACTAGCGACATTTTGGACAGGCCTAAAAAAACTAGCGACATTCTGGACAGGCCTAAAAAAACATTTTAAAACCTTTTTCACAAAAAATTGCAGATTTCTATTTTTGTCACCAAAAACGATGACTCCGATCATGCCGAACTCGCGACATTTTGGACAGGCCTAAAAAAAACATTTTAGAACCATTTTCACAAAAAAATGCAGATTTTTTTTTTCTTCATTTTCGTGACACAAAAACAGTGACCCCGGTCATGCCGAACTAGCGACATTCTGGACAGGCCTAAAAAAACATTTTAAACCATTTTCACAAAAAATTGCAGATTTCTATTTTTGTCACCAAAAACGATGACTCCGATCATGCCGAACTAGCGACATTTTGGACAGGCCTAAAAAAAACATTTTAGAACCATTTTCACAAAAAAGCTCAGATTTTTTGTTTTCATTTTTTTACACAAAAACAGTGACCCCGGTCATGCCGAACTATCTACATTCTGGACATGCCTAAAAAAACATTTTAAAACCATTTTCACAAAAAATTGCAGATTTCTATTTTTGTCACCAAAAACGATGACTCCGATCATGCCGAACTAGCGACATTTTGGACAGGCCTAAAAAAAACATTATAGAACCATTTTCACAAAAAAAGCTCAACATTTTTTTTTTCATTTTTTGACACAAAAACAGTGACCCCGGTCATGACGAACTATCGACATTCTGGACAAGCCTAAAAAAAACATTTTAAAACCATTTTCACAAAAAATTGCAGATTTCTATTTTTGTCACCAAAAACGATGACTCCGATCATGCCGAACTAGCGACATTTTGGACAGGCCTAAAAAAAACATTTTAGAACCATTTTCACAAAAAAGCTCAGATTTTTTGTTTTCATTTTTTGACACAAAAACAGTGACCCCGGTCATGCCGAACTATCTACATTCTGGACAAGCCTAAAAAAAACATTTTAAAACCATTTTCACAAAAAATTGCAGATTTCTATTTTGTCCCTAAAAACGATGACTCCGATCATGCCGAACTCGCGACATTTTGGACAGGCCTAAAAAAAACATTTTAGAACCATTTTCACAAAAAAAATGCAGATTTTTTTTTTCTTCATTTTCGTGACACAAAAACAGTGACCCCGGTCATGCCGAACTAGCGACATTCTGGACAGGCCTAAAAAAACATTTTAAACCATTTTCACAAAAAATTGCAGATTTCTATTTTTGTCACCAAAAACGATGACTCCGATCATGCCGAACTAGCGACATTTTGGACAGGCCTAAAAAAAAAATTTTAGAACCATTTTCACAAAAAAGCTCAGATTTTTTGTTTTCATTTTTTTACAAAAAAACAGTGACCCCGGTCATGCCGAACTATCTACATTCTGGACATGCCTAAAAAAACATTTTAAAACCATTTTCACAAAAAATTGCAGATTTCTATTTTTGTCACCAAAAACGATGACTCCGATCATGCCGAACTAGCGACATTTTGGACAGGCCTAAAAAAAACATTATAGAACCATTTTCACAAAAAAAGCTCAACATTTTTTTTTTCATTTTTTGACACAAAAACAGTGACCCCGGTCATGACGAACTATCTACATTCTGGACATGCCTAAAAAAACATTTTAAAACCATTTTCACAAAAAATTGCAGATTTCTATTTTTGTCACCAAAAACGATGACTCCGATCATGCCGAACTAGCGACATTTTGGACAGGCCTAAAAAAAACATTATAGAACCATTTTCACAAAAAAAGCTCAACATTTTTTTTTTCATTTTTTGACACAAAAACAGTGACCCCGGTCATGACGAACTATCGACATTCTGGACAAGCCTAAAAAAAACATTTTAAAACCATTTTCACAAAAAATTGCAGATTTCTATTTTTGTCACCAAAAACGATGACTCCGATCATGCCGAACTAGCGAAATTTTGGACAGGCCTAAAAAAAACATTTTAGAACCATTTTCACAAAAAAGCTCAGATTTTTTGTTTTCATTTTTTGACACAAAAACAGTGACCCCGGTCATGCCGAACTATCTACATTCTGGACAAGCCTAAAAAAAACCTTTTAAAACCATTTTCACAAAAAATTGCAGATATTTTTTTTTTCATTTTTTGACACAATAACAGTGACCCCGGTCATGCCGAACTAGCGACATTCTGGACAGGCCTAAAAAACATTTTAGAACCATTTTCACAAAAAATTGCAGATTTCTATTTTTGTCACCAAAAACGATGACTCCGATCATGCCGAACTAGCGACATTTTGGACAGGCCTAAAAAAAACATTTTAGAACCATTTTCACAAAAAAAGCTCCGATTTTTTGTTTTCATTTTTTTTACACAAAAACAGTGACCCCGGTCATGCCGAACTATCGACATTCTGGACAGGCCTAAAAAAAAACATTTTAGAACCATTTTCACAAAAAATTGCAGATATATTTTTTTCATTTTTTGACACAAAAACAGTGACCCCGGTCATGCCGAACTATCTACATTCTGGACATGCCTAAAAAAACATTTTAAAACCATTTTCACAAAAAATTGCAGATTTCTATTTTTGTCACCAAAAACGATGACTCCGATCATGCCGAACTAGCGACATTTTTGACAGGCCTAAAAAAAACATTTTAGAACCATTTTCACAAAAAATTGCAGATTTTTTTTTTTCTTCATTTTCGTGACACAAAAACAGTGACCCCGGTCATGCCGAACTAGCGACATTCTGGACAGGCCTAAAAAACATTTTTAAACCATTTTCACAAAAAATTGCAGATTTCTATTTTTGTCACCAAAAACGATGACTCCGATCATGCCGAACTAGCGACATTTTGGACAGGCCTAAAAAAAACATTTTAGAACCATTTTCACAAAAAAAGCTCAGATTTTTTGTTTTCATTTTTTTACACAAAAACAGTGACCCCGGTCATGCCGAACTATCTACATTCTGGACATGCCTAAAAAAACATTTTAAAACCATTTTCACAAAAAATTGCAGATTTCTATTTTTGTCACCAAAAACGATGACTCCGATCATGCCGAACTAGCGACATTTTTGACAGGCCTAAAAAAAACATTTTAGAACCATTTTCACAAAAAATTGCAGATTTTTTTTTTTCTTCATTTTCGTGACACAAAAACAGTGACCCCGGTCATGCCGAACTAGCGACATTCTGGACAGGCCTAAAAAACATTTTTAAACCATTTTCACAAAAAATTGCAGATTTCTATTTTTGTCACCAAAAACGATGACTCCGATCATGCCGAACTAGCGACATTTTGGACAGGCCTAAAAAAAACATTTTAGAACCATTTTCACAAAAAAAGCTCAGATTTTTTGTTTTCATTTTTTTACACAAAAACAGTGACCCCGGTCATGCCGCACTATCGACATTCTGGACAGGCCTAAAAAAAACATTTTAGAACCATTTTCACAAAAAATTGCAGATATATTTTTTTCATTTTTTGACACAAAAACAGTGACCCCGGTCATGCCGAACTATCGACATTCTGGATAGGCCTAAAAAAAATATTTTAAAACCATTTTCACAAAAAATTGCAGATATTTTTTTTTTCATTTTTTGACACAATAACAGTGACCCCGGTCATGCCGAACTAGCGACATTCTGGACAGGCCTAAAAAACATTTTAGAACCATTTTCACAAAAAATTGCAGATTTCTATTTTTGTCACCAAAAACGATGACTCCGATCATGCCGAACTAGCGACATTTTGGACAGGCCTAAAAAAAACATTTTAGAACCATTTTCACAAAAAAAGCTCAGATTTTTTGTTTTCATTTTTTGACACAAAAACAGTGACCCCGGTCATGCCGAACTATCTACATTCTGGACATGCCTAAAAAAACATTTTAAAACCATTTTCACAAAAAATTGCAGATTTCTATTTTTGTCACCAAAAACGATGACTCCGATCATGCCGAACTAGCGACATTTTGGACAGGCCTAAAAAAAACATTTTAGAACCATTTTCACAAAAAATTGCAGATTTTTTTTTTCTTCATTTTCGTGACACAAAAACAGTGACCCCGGTCATGCCGAACTAGCGACATTCTGGACAGGCCTAAAAAACATTTTAAAACCATTTTCACAAAAAATTGCAGATTTCTATTTTTGTCACCAAAAACGATGACTCAGATCATGCCGAACTAGCGACATTTTGGAAAGTCCTAAAAAAAACATTTTAGAACCATTTTCACAAAAAAGCTCCGATTTTTTGTTTTCATTTTTTTACACAAAAACAGTGACCCCGGTCATGCCGAACTATCGACATTCTGGACAGGCCTAAAAAAAACATTTTAGAACCATTTTAACCAAAAATTGCAGATATATTTTTTTCATTTTTTGACACAAAAACAGTGACCCCGGTCATGCCGAACTATCTACATTCTGGACATGCCTAAAAAAACATTTTAAAACCATTTTCACAAAAAATTGCAGATATTTTTTTTTCATTTTTTGACACAAAAACAGTGACCCCGGTCATGCCGAACTATCGACATTCTGGACAGGCCTAAAAAAAAACATTTTAAAACCATTTTCACAAAAAATTGCAGATATTTTTTTTTCATTTTTTGACACAAAAACAGTGACCCCGGTCATGCCGAACTATCTACATTCTGGACAAGCCTTAAAAAAACATTTTATAACCATTTTCACAAAAAATTGCAGATTTCTATTTTTGTCACCAAAAACGATGACTCCGATCATGCCGAACTAGCGACATTTTGGACAGGCCTAAAAAAAAATTTTTAGAACCATTTTCACAAAAAAAGCTCAGATTTTTTGTTTTCATTTTTTTACACAAAAACAGTGACCCCGGTCATGCCGAACTATCGACATTCTGGACAGGCCTAAAAAACATTTTAGAACCATTTTCACAAAAAATTGCAGATTTCTATTTTTGTCACCAAAAACGATGACTCCGATCATGCCGAACTAGCGACATTTTGGACAGGCCTAAAAAAAAACATTTTAAAACCATTTTCACAAAAAATTGCAGATATTTTTTTTTCATTTTTTGACACAAAAACAGTGACCCCGGTCATGCCGAACTATCTACATTCTGGACAAGCCTAAAAAAAACATTTTAAAACCATTTTCACCAAAAATTGCAGATTTCTATTTTTGTCACCAAAAACGATGACTCCGATCATGCCGAACTAGCGACATTTTGGACAGGCCTAAAAAAAAACATTTTAGAACCATTTTCACAAAATAAGCTCAGATTTTTTTTTTCATTTTTTGACACAAAAACAGTGACCCCGGTCATGCCGAACTATCTACATTCTGGACATGCCTAAAAAAACATTTTAAAACGATTTTCACAAAAAATTGCAGATTTCTATTTTTGTCACCAAAAACGATGACTCCGATCATGCCGAACTAGCGACATTTTGGACAGGCCTAAAAAAAACATTATAGAACCATTTTCACAAAAAAAGCTCAACATTTTTTTTTTCATTTTTTGACACAAAAACAGTGACCCCGGTCATGACGAACTATCGACATTCTGGACAAGCCTAAAAAAAACATTTTAAAACCATTTTCACAAAAAAGTGCAGATTTCTATTTTTGTCACCAAAAACGATGACTCCGATCATGCCGAACTAGCGACATTTTGGACAGGCCTAAAAAAAACATTTTAGAACCATTTTCACAAAAAATTGCAGATATATTTTTTTCATTTTTTGACACAAAAACAGTGACCCCGGTCATGCCGAACTATCGACATTCTGGATAGGCCTAAAAAAAATATTTTAAAACCATTTTCACAAAAAATTGCAGATATTTTTTTTTTCATTTTTTGACACAATAACAGTGACCCCGGTCATGCCGAACTAGCGACATTCTGGACAGGCCTAAAAAACATTTTAGAACCATTTTCACAAAAAATTGCAGATTTCTATTTTTGTCACCAAAAACGATGACTCCGATCATGCCGAACTAGCGACATTTTGGACAGGCCTAAAAAAAACATTTTAGAACCATTTTCACAAAAAAAGCTCAGATTTTTTGTTTTCATTTTTTGACACAAAAACAGTGACCCCGGTCATGCCGAACTATCTACATTCTGGACATGCCTAAAAAAACATTTTAAAACCATTTTCACAAAAAATTGCAGATTTCTATTTTTGTCACCAAAAACGATGACTCCGATCATGCCGAACTAGCGACATTTTGGACAGGCCTAAAAAAAACATTTTAGAACCATTTTCACAAAAAATTGCAGATTTTTTTTTTCTTCATTTTCGTGACACAAAAACAGTGACCCCGGTCATGCCGAACTAGCGACATTCTGGACAGGCCTAAAAAACATTTTAAAACCATTTTCACAAAAAATTGCAGATTTCTATTTTTGTCACCAAAAACGATGACTCAGATCATGCCGAACTAGCGACATTTTGGAAAGTCCTAAAAAAAACATTTTAGAACCATTTTCACAAAAAAGCTCCGATTTTTTGTTTTCATTTTTTTACACAAAAACAGTGACCCCGGTCATGCCGAACTATCGACATTCTGGACAGGCCTAAAAAAAACATTTTAGAACCATTTTAACCAAAAATTGCAGATATATTTTTTTCATTTTTTGACACAAAAACAGTGACCCCGGTCATGCCGAACTATCTACATTCTGGACATGCCTAAAAAAACATTTTAAAACCATTTTCACAAAAAATTGCAGATATTTTTTTTTCATTTTTTGACACAAAAACAGTGACCCCGGTCATGCCGAACTATCGACATTCTGGACAGGCCTAAAAAAAAACATTTTAAAACCATTTTCACAAAAAATTGCAGATATTTTTTTTTCATTTTTTGACACAAAAACAGTGACCCCGGTCATGCCGAACTATCTACATTCTGGACAAGCCTTAAAAAAACATTTTATAACCATTTTCACAAAAAATTGCAGATTTCTATTTTTGTCACCAAAAACGATGACTCCGATCATGCCGAACTAGCGACATTTTGGACAGGCCTAAAAAAAAATTTTTAGAACCATTTTCACAAAAAAAGCTCAGATTTTTTGTTTTCATTTTTTTACACAAAAACAGTGACCCCGGTCATGCCGAACTATCGACATTCTGGACAGGCCTAAAAAACATTTTAGAACCATTTTCACAAAAAATTGCAGATTTCTATTTTTGTCACCAAAAACGATGACTCCGATCATGCCGAACTAGCGACATTTTGGACAGGCCTAAAAAAAAACATTTTAAAACCATTTTCACAAAAAATTGCAGATATTTTTTTTTCATTTTTTGACACAAAAACAGTGACCCCGGTCATGCCGAACTATCTACATTCTGGACAAGCCTAAAAAAAACATTTTAAAACCATTTTCACAAAAAATTGCAGATTTCTATTTTTGTCACCAAAAACGATGACTCCGATCATGCCGAACTAGCGACATTTTGGACAGGCCTAAAAAAAAACATTTTAGAACCATTTTCACAAAATAAGCTCAGATTTTTTTTTTCATTTTTTGACACAAAAACAGTGACCCCGGTCATGCCGAACTATCTACATTCTGGACATGCCTAAAAAAACATTTTAAAACGATTTTCACAAAAAATTGCAGATTTCTATTTTTGTCACCAAAAACGATGACTCCGATCATGCCGAACTAGCGACATTTTGGACAGGCCTAAAAAAAACATTATAGAACCATTTTCACAAAAAAAGCTCAACATTTTTTTTTTCATTTTTTGACACAAAAACAGTGACCCCGGTCATGACGAACTATCGACATTCTGGACAAGCCTAAAAAAAACATTTTAAAACCATTTTCACAAAAAAGTGCAGATTTCTATTTTTGTCACCAAAAACGATGACTCCGATCATGCCGAACTAGCGACATTTTGGACAGGCCTAAAAAAAACATTTTAGAACCATTTTCACAAAAAAGCTCAGATTTTTTGTTTTCATTTTTTGACACAAAAACAGTGACCCCGGTCATGCCGAACTATCTACATTCTGGACATGCCTAAAAAAAACATTTTAAAACCATTTTCACAAAAAATTGCAGATTTCTATTTTTGTCACCAAAAACGATGACTCCGATCATGCCGAACTAGCGACATTTTTGACAGGCCTAAAAAAAACATTTTAGAACCATTTTCACAAAATAAGCTCAGATTTTTTTTTTCATTTTTTTACACAAAAACAGTGACCCCGGTCATGCCGAACTATCTACATTCTGGACATGCCTAAAAAAAACATTTTAAAACCATTTTCACAAAAAATTGCAGATTTCTATTTTTGTCACCAAAAACGATGACTCCGATCATGCCGAACTAGCGACATTTTGGACAGGCCTAAAAAAAACATTATAGAACCATTTTCACAAAAAAAGCTCAACATTTTTTTTTTCATTTTTTTACACAAAAACAGTGCCGAACTATCGACATTCTGGACAGGCCTAAAAAAAACATTTTAGAACCATTTTCACAAAAAATTGCAGATTTCTATTTTTGTCACCAAAAACGATGACTCCGATCATGCCGAACTAGCGACATTTTGGACAGGCCTAAAAAAAACATTATAGAACCATTTTCACAAAAAAAGCTCAACATTTTTTTTTTCATTTTTTTACACAAAAACAGTGACCCCGGTCATGCCGAACTATCGACATTCTGGACAGGCCTAAAAAAAACATTTTAGAACCATTTTCACAAAAAATTGCAGATTTCTATTTTTGTCACCAAAAACGATGACTCCGATCATGCCGAACTAGCGACATATTTGACAGGCCTAAAAAAAACATTTTAGAACCATTTTCACAAAATAAGCTCAGATTTTTTTTTTCATTTTCTGACACAAAAACAGTGACCCCGGTCATGCCGAACTATCGACATTCTGGACAGGCCTAAATAAACATTTTAAAACCATTTTCAAAAAAAATTGCAGATTTCTATTTTGTCCCTAAAAACGATGACTCCGATCATGCCGAAAAAGCTACATTCTGGACAGGCCTAAAAAATTTTTTTAAAACCATTTTCACAAAAAAAAGCTCAGATTTTTTTTTTCATTTTTTGACACAAAAACAGTGACCCCGGTCATGCCGAACTAGCGACGTTCTGGACAGGCCTAAAAAAACATTTTATAACCATTTTCACAAAAAATTGCTGATTTTTTTTTTTTCATTTTCGTGACACAAAAACAGTGACCCCAGTCATGCTGAACTAGCGACATTCTGGACAGGCCTAAAAAAAACATTTTAAAACCATTTTCACAAAAAATTGCAGATTTCTATTTTTGTCACCAAAAACGATGACTCCGATCATGCCGAACTAGCGAAATTTTGGACAGGCCTAAAAAAACATTTTAGAACCATTTTCACAAAAAAAAGCTCAGATTTTTTTTTTCATTTTTTGACACAAAAACAGTGACCCCGGTCATGCCGAACTATCGACATTCTGGATAGGCCTAAAAAAAACATTTTAAAACCATTTTCACAAAAAATTGCAGATATTTTTTTGTTCATTTTTTGACACAATAACAGTGACCCCGGTCATGCCGAACTAGCGACATTCTGGACAGGCCTAAAAAACATTTTAGAACCATTTTCACAAAAAATTGCAGATTTCTATTTTTGTCACCAAAAACGATGACTCCGATCATGCCGAACTAGCGACATTTTGGACAGGCCTAAAAAAAACATTTTAGAACCATTTTCACAAAAAAAGCTCCGATTTTTTGTTTTCATTTTTTTTACACAAAAACAGTGACCCCGGTCATGCCGAACTATCGACATTCTGGACAGGCCTAAAAAAAACATTTTAGAACCATTTTCACAAAAAATTGCAGATATATTTTTTTCATTTTTTGACACAAAAACAGTGACCCCGGTCATGCCGAACTATCTACATTCTGGACATGCCTAAAAAAACATTTTAAAACCATTTTCACAAAAAATTGCAGATTTCTATTTTTGTCACCAAAAACGATGACTCCGATCATGCCGAACTAGCGACATTTTGGACAGGCCTAAAAAAAACATTATAGAACCATTTTCACAAAAAAAGCTCAACATTTTTTTTTTCATTTTTTTACACAAAAACAGTGACCCCGGTCATGCCGAACTATCGACATTCTGGACAGGCCTAAAAAAAACATTTTAGAACCATTTTCACAAAAAATTGCAGATTTCTATTTTTGTCACCAAAAACGATGACTCCGATCATGCCGAACTAGCGACATTTTTGACAGGCCTAAAAAAAACATTTTAGAACCATTTTCACAAAATAAGCTAAGATTTTTTTTTTCATTTTCTGACACAAAAACAGTGACCCCGGTCATGCCGAACTATCGACATTCTGGACAGGCCTAAAAAAAAACATTTTAAAACCATTTTCACAAAATAAGCTCAGATTTTTTTTTTCATTTTTTGACACAAAAACAGTGACCCCGGTCATGCCGAACTATCGACATTCTGGACAGGCCTAAAAAAACATTTTAAAACCATTTTCAAAAAAAATTGCAGATTTCTATTTTGTCCCTAAAAACGATGACTCCGATCATGCCGAAAAAGCTACATTCTGGACAGGCCTAAAAATTTTTTTTAAAACCATTTTCACAAAAAAAAGCTCAGATTTTTTTTTTCATTTTTTGACACAAAAACAGTGACCCCGGTCATGCCGAACTAGCGACGTTCTGGACAGGCCTAAAAAAACATTTTATAACCATTTTCACAAAAAATTGCTGATTTTTTTTTTTTCATTTTCGTGACACAAAAACAGTGACCCCAGTCATGCTGAACTAGCGACATTCTGGACAGGCCTAAAAAAAACATTTTAAAACCATTTTCACAAAAAATTGCAGATTTCTATTTTTGTCAACAAAAACGATGACTCCGATCATGCCGAACTAGCGAAATTTTGGACAGGCCTAAAAAAACATTTTAGAACCATTTTCACAAAAAAAAGCTCAGATTTTTTTTTTCATTTTTTGACACAAAAACAGTGACCCCGGTCATGCCGAACTATCGACATTCTGGATAGGCCTAAAAAAAACATTTTAAAACCATTTTCACAAAAAATTGCAGATATTTTTTTGTTCATTTTTTGACACAATAACAGTGACCCCGGTCATGCCGAACTAGCGACATTCTGGACAGGCCTAAAAAACATTTTAGAACCATTTTCACAAAAAATTGCAGATTTCTATTTTTGTCACCAAAAACGATGACTCCGATCATGCCGAACTAGCGACATTTTGGACAGGCCTAAAAAAAACATTTTAGAACCATTTTCACAAAAAAAGCTCCGATTTTTTGTTTTCATTTTTTTTACACAAAAACAGTGACCCCGGTCATGCCGAACTATCGACATTCTGGACAGGCCTAAAAAAAACATTATAGAACCATTTTCACAAAAAATTGCAGATATATTTTTTTCATTTTTTGACACAAAAACAGTGACCCCGGTCATGCCGAACTATCTACATTCTGGACATGCCTAAAAAAACATTTTAAAACCATTTTCACAAAAAATTGCAGATTTCTATTTTTGTCACCAAAAACGATGACTCCGATCATGCCGAACTAGCGACATTTTGGACAGGCCTAAAAAAAACATTTTAGAACCATTTTCACAAAAAATTGCAGATTTTTTTTTTTCTTCATTTTCGTGACACAAAAACAGTGACCCCGGTCATGCCGAACTAGCGACATTCTGGACAGGCCTAAAAAACATTTTAAAACCATTTTCACAAAAAATTGCAGATTTCTATTTTTGTCACCAAAAACGATGACTCCGATCATGCCGAACTAGCGACATTTTGGACAGGCCTAAAAAAAACATTTTAGAACCATTTTCACAAAAAAAGCTCAGATTTTTTGTTTTCATTTTTTTACACAAAAACAGTGACCCCGGTCATGCCGCACTATCGACATTCTGGACAGGCCTAAAAAAAACATTTTAGAACCATTTTCACAAAATATTGCAGATATATTTTTTTCATTTTTTGACACAAAAACAGTGACCCCGGTCATGCCGAACTATCGACATTCTGGATAGGCCTAAAAAAAACATTTTAAAACCATTTTCACAAAAAATTGCAGATATTTTTTTTTTCATTTTTTGACACAATAACAGTGACCCCGGTCATGCCGAACTAGCGACATTCTGGACAGGCCTAAAAAACATTTTAGAACCATTTTCACAAAAAATTGCAGATTTCTATTTTTGTCACCAAAAACGATGACTCCGATCATGCCGAACTAGCGACATTTTTGACAGGCCTAAAAAAAACATTTTAGAACCATTTTCACAAAATAAGCTCAGATTTTTTTTTTCATTTTCTGACACAAAAACAGTGACCCCGGTCATGCCGAACTATCGACATTCTGGACAGGCCTAAAAAAAAACATTTTAAAACCATTTTCACAAAATAAGCTCAGATTTTTTTTTTCATTTTTTGACACAAAAACAGTGACCCCGGTCATGCCGAACTATCGACATTCTGGACAGGCCTAAAAAAACATTTTAAAACCATTTTCAAAAAAAATTGCAGATTTCTATTTTGTCCCTAAAAACGATGACTCCGATCATGCCGAAAAAGCTACATTCTGGACAGGCCTAAAAAAATTTTTTAAAACCATTTTCACAAAAAAAAGCTCAGATTTTTTTTTTCATTTTTTGACACAAAAACAGTGACCCCGGTCATGCCGAACTAGCGACGTTCTGGACAGGCCTAAAAAAACATTTTATAACCATTTTCACAAAAAATTGCTGATTTTTTTTTTTTCATTTTCGTGACACAAAAACAGTGACCCCAGTCATGCTGAACTAGCGACATTCTGGACAGGCCTAAAAAAAACATTTTAAAACCATTTTCACAAAAAATTGCAGATTTCTATTTTTGTCACCAAAAACGATGACTCCGATCATGCCGAACTAGCTAAATTTTGGACAGGCCTAAAAAAACATTTTAGAACCATTTTCACAAAAAAAAGCTCAGATTTTTTTTTTCATTTTTTGACACAAAAACAGTGACCCCGGTCATGCCGAACTATCGACATTCTGGATAGGCCTAAAAAAAACATTTTAAAACCATTTTCACAAAAAATTGCAGATATTTTTTTGTTCATTTTTTTACACAATAACAGTGACCCCGGTCATGCCGAACTAGCGACATTCTGGACAGGCCTAAAAAACATTTTAGAACCATTTTCACAAAAAATTGCAGATTTCTATTTTTGTCACCAAAAACGATGACTCCGATCATGCCGAACTAGCGACATTTTGGACAGGCCTAAAAAAAACATTTTAGAACCATTTTCACAAAAAAAGCTCCGATTTTTTGTTTTCATTTTTTTTACACAAAAACAGTGACCCCGGTCA
Organism: Salmo salar; assembly: GCF_965601325.2. NCBI lineage: Eukaryota > Metazoa > Chordata > Actinopteri > Salmoniformes > Salmonidae > Salmo > Salmo salar. The sequence goes on from NW_027675456.1 coordinate 166,985, forward strand.
TGCCGAACTATCGACATTCTGGACAGGCCTAAAAAAAACATTTTAGAACCATTTTCACAAAAAATTGCAGATATATTTTTTTCATTTTTTGACACAAAAACAGTGACCCCGGTCATGCCGAACTATCTACATTCTGGACATGCCTAAAAAAACATTTTAAAACCATTTTCACAAAAAATTGCAGATTTCTATTTTTGTCACCAAAAACGATGACTCCGATCATGCCGAACTAGCGACATTTTGGACAGGCCTAAAAAAAACATTTTAGAACCATTTTCACAAAAAATTGCAGATTTTTTTTTTTCTTCATTTTCGTGACACAAAAACAGTGACCCCGGTCATGCCGAACTAGCGACATTCTGGACAGGCCTAAAAAACATTTTAAAACCATTTTCACAAAAAATTGCAGATTTCTATTTTTGTCACCAAAAACGATGACTCCGATCATGCCGAACTAGCGACATTTTGGACAGGCCTAAAAAAAACATTTTAGAACCATTTTCACAAAAAAAGCTCAGATTTTTTGTTTTCATTTTTTTACACAAAAACAGTGACCCCGGTCATGCCGCACTATCGACATTCTGGACAGGCCTAAAAAAAACATTTTAGAACCATTTTCACAAAATATTGCAGATATATTTTTTTCATTTTTTGACACAAAAACAGTGACCCCGGTCATGCCGAACTATCGACATTCTGGATAGGCCTAAAAAAAACATTTTAAAACCATTTTCACAAAAAATTGCAGATATTTTTTTTTTCATTTTTTGACACAATAACAGTGACCCCGGTCATGCCGAACTAGCGACATTCTGGACAGGCCTAAAAAACATTTTAGAACCATTTTCACAAAAAATTGCAGATTTCTATTTTTGTCACCAAAAACGATGACTCCGATCATGCCGAACTAGCGACATTTTGGACAGGCCTAAAAAAAACATTTTAGAACCATTTTCACAAAAAAAGCTCAGATTTTTTGTTTTCATTTTTTGACACAAAAACAGTGACCCCGGTCATGCCGAACTATCGACATTCTGGACAGGCCTAAAAAAACATTTTAAAACCATTTTCAAAAAAAATTGCAGATTTCTATTTTGTCCCTAAAAACGATGACTCCGATCATGCCGAAAAAGCTACATTCTGGACAGGCCTAAAAAATTTTTTTAAAACCATTTTCACAAAAAAAAGCTCAGATTTTTTTTTTCATTTTTTGACACAAAAACAGTGACCCCGGTCATGCCGAACTAGCGACGTTCTGGACAGGCCTAAAAAAACATTTTATAACCATTTTCACAAAAAATTGCTGATTTTTTTTTTTTCATTTTCGTGACACAAAAACAGTGACCCCAGTCATGCTGAACTAGCGACATTCTGGACAGGCCTAAAAAAAACATTTTAAAACCATTTTCACAAAAAATTGCAGATTTCTATTTTTGTCACCAAAAACGATGACTCCGATCATGCCGAACTAGCGAAATTTTGGACAGGCCTAAAAAAACATTTTAGAACCATTTTCACAAAAAAAAGCTCAGATTTTTTTTTTCATTTTTTGACACAAAAACAGTGACCCCGGTCATGCCGAACTATCGACATTCTGGATAGGCCTAAAAAAAACATTTTAAAACCATTTTCACAAAAAATTGCAGATATTTTTTTGTTCATTTTTTGACACAATAACAGTGACCCCGGTCATGCCGAACTAGCGACATTCTGGACAGGCCTAAAAAACATTTTAGAACCATTTTCACAAAAAATTGCAGATTTCTATTTTTGTCACCAAAAACGATGACTCCGATCATGCCGAACTAGCGACATTTTGGACAGGCCTAAAAAAAACATTTTAGAACCATTTTCACAAAAAAAGCTCCGATTTTTTGTTTTCATTTTTTTTACACAAAAACAGTGACCCCGGTCATGCCGAACTATCGACATTCTGGACAGGCCTAAAAAAAACATTATAGAACCATTTTCACAAAAAATTGCAGATATATTTTTTTCATTTTTTGACACAAAAACAGTGACCCCGGTCATGCCGAACTATCTACATTCTGGACATGCCTAAAAAAACATTTTAAAACCATTTTCACAAAAAATTGCAGATTTCTATTTTTGTCACCAAAAACGATGACTCCGATCATGCCGAACTAGCGACATTTTGGACAGGCCTAAAAAAAACATTTTAGAACCATTTTCACAAAAAATTGCAGATTTTTTTTTTTCTTCATTTTCGTGACACAAAAACAGTGACCCCGGTCATGCCGAACTAGCGACATTCTGGACAGGCCTAAAAAACATTTTAAAACCATTTTCACAAAAAATTGCAGATTTCTATTTTTGTCACCAAAAACGATGACTCCGATCATGCCGAACTAGCGACATTTTGGACAGGCCTAAAAAAAACATTTTAGAACCATTTTCACAAAAAAAGCTCAGATTTTTTGTTTTCATTTTTTTACACAAAAACAGTGACCCCGGTCATGCCGCACTATCGACATTCTGGACAGGCCTAAAAAAAACATTTTAGAACCATTTTCACAAAATATTGCAGATATATTTTTTTCATTTTTTGACACAAAAACAGTGACCCCGGTCATGCCGAACTATCGACATTCTGGATAGGCCTAAAAAAAACATTTTAAAACCATTTTCACAAAAAATTGCAGATATTTTTTTTTTCATTTTTTGACACAATAACAGTGACCCCGGTCATGCCGAACTAGCGACATTCTGGACAGGCCTAAAAAACATTTTAGAACCATTTTCACAAAAAATTGCAGATTTCTATTTTTGTCACCAAAAACGATGACTCCGATCATGCCGAACTAGCGACATTTTTGACAGGCCTAAAAAAAACATTTTAGAACCATTTTCACAAAATAAGCTCAGATTTTTTTTTTCATTTTCTGACACAAAAACAGTGACCCCGGTCATGCCGAACTATCGACATTCTGGACAGGCCTAAAAAAAAACATTTTAAAACCATTTTCACAAAATAAGCTCAGATTTTTTTTTTCATTTTTTGACACAAAAACAGTGACCCCGGTCATGCCGAACTATCGACATTCTGGACAGGCCTAAAAAAACATTTTAAAACCATTTTCAAAAAAAATTGCAGATTTCTATTTTGTCCCTAAAAACGATGACTCCGATCATGCCGAAAAAGCTACATTCTGGACAGGCCTAAAAAAATTTTTTAAAACCATTTTCACAAAAAAAAGCTCAGATTTTTTTTTTCATTTTTTGACACAAAAACAGTGACCCCGGTCATGCCGAACTAGCGACGTTCTGGACAGGCCTAAAAAAACATTTTATAACCATTTTCACAAAAAATTGCTGATTTTTTTTTTTTCATTTTCGTGACACAAAAACAGTGACCCCAGTCATGCTGAACTAGCGACATTCTGGACAGGCCTAAAAAAAACATTTTAAAACCATTTTCACAAAAAATTGCAGATTTCTATTTTTGTCACCAAAAACGATGACTCCGATCATGCCGAACTAGCTAAATTTTGGACAGGCCTAAAAAAACATTTTAGAACCATTTTCACAAAAAAAAGCTCAGATTTTTTTTTTCATTTTTTGACACAAAAACAGTGACCCCGGTCATGCCGAACTATCGACATTCTGGATAGGCCTAAAAAAAACATTTTAAAACCATTTTCACAAAAAATTGCAGATATTTTTTTGTTCATTTTTTTACACAATAACAGTGACCCCGGTCATGCCGAACTAGCGACATTCTGGACAGGCCTAAAAAACATTTTAGAACCATTTTCACAAAAAATTGCAGATTTCTATTTTTGTCACCAAAAACGATGACTCCGATCATGCCGAACTAGCGACATTTTGGACAGGCCTAAAAAAAACATTTTAGAACCATTTTCACAAAAAAAGCTCCGATTTTTTGTTTTCATTTTTTTTACACAAAAACAGTGACCCCGGTCATGCCGAACTATCGACATTCTGGACAGGCCTAAAAAAAACATTTTAGAACCATTTTCACAAAAAATTGCAGATATATTTTTTTCATTTTTTGACACAAAAACAGTGACCCCGGTCATGCCGAACTATCTACATTCTGGACATGCCTAAAAAAACATTTTAAAACCATTTTCACAAAAAATTGCAGATTTCTATTTTTGTCACCAAAAACGATGACTCCGATCATGCCGAACTAGCGACATTTTGGACAGGCCTAAAAAAAACATTTTAGAACCATTTTCACAAAAAATTGCAGATTTTTTTTTTTCTTCATTTTCGTGACACAAAAACAGTGACCCCGGTCATGCCGAACTAGCGACATTCTGGACAGGCCTAAAAAACATTTTAAAACCATTTTCACAAAAAATTGCAGATTTCTATTTTTGTCACCAAAAACGATGACTCCGATCATGCCGAACTAGCGACATTTTGGACAGGCCTAAAAAAAACATTTTAGAACCATTTTCACAAAAAAAGCTCAGATTTTTTGTTTTCATTTTTTTACACAAAAACAGTGACCCCGGTCATGCCGCACTATCGACATTCTGGACAGGCCTAAAAAAAACATTTTAGAACCATTTTCACAAAATATTGCAGATATATTTTTTTCATTTTTTGACACAAAAACAGTGACCCCGGTCATGCCGAACTATCGACATTCTGGATAGGCCTAAAAAAAACATTTTAAAACCATTTTCACAAAAAATTGCAGATATTTTTTTTTTCATTTTTTGACACAATAACAGTGACCCCGGTCATGCCGAACTAGCGACATTCTGGACAGGCCTAAAAAACATTTTAGAACCATTTTCACAAAAAATTGCAGATTTCTATTTTTGTCACCAAAAACGATGACTCCGATCATGCCGAACTAGCGACATTTTGGACAGGCCTAAAAAAAACATTTTAGAACCATTTTCACAAAAAAAGCTCAGATTTTTTGTTTTCATTTTTTGACACAAAAACAGTGACCCCGGTCATGCCGAACTATCTACATTCTGGACATGCCTAAAAAAACATTTTAAAACCATTTTCACAAAAAATTGCAGATTTCTATTTTTGTCACCAAAAACGATGACTCCGATCATGCCGAACTAGCGACATTTTGGACAGGCCTAAAAAAAACATTTTAGAACCATTTTCACAAAAAATTGCAGATTTTTTTTTTCTTCATTTTCGTGACACAAAAACAGTGACCCCGGTCATGCCGAACTAGCGACATTCTGGACAGGCCTAAAAAACATTTTAAAACCATTTTCACAAAAAATTGCAGATTTCTATTTTTGTCACCAAAAACGATGACTCAGATCATGCCGAACTAGCGACATTTTGGACAGGCCTAAAAAAAACATTTTAGAACCATTTTCACAAAAAATTGCAGATATATTTTTTTCATTTTTTGACACAAAAACAGTGACCCCGGTCATGCCGAACTATCGACATTCTGGACAGGCCTAAAAAAAAACATTTTAAAACCATTTTCACAAAAAAAGCTCAACATTTTTTTTTTCATTTTTTGACACAAAAACAGTGACCCCGGTCATGCCGAACTATCGACATTCTGGACAGGCCTAAAAAAAAACATTTTAAAACCATTTTCACAAAAAATTGCAGATTTCTATTTTTGTCACCAAAAACGATGACTCCGATCATGCCGAACTAGCGACATTTTGGACAGGCCTAAAAAAAAAATTTTAGAACCATTTTCACAAAAAAAGCTCAGATTTTTTGTTTTCATTTTTTTACACAAAAACAGTGACCCCGGTCATGCCGAACTATCGACATTCTGGACAGGCCTAAAAAAAAACATTTTAGAACCATTTTCACAAAAAATTGCAGATATATTTTTTTCATTTTTTGACACAAAAACAGTGACCCCGGTCATGCCGAACTATCTACATTCTGGACATGCCTAAAAAAACATTTTAAAACCATTTTCACAAAAAATTGCAGATTTCTATTTTTGTCACCAAAAACGATGACTCCGATCATGCCGAACTAGCGAAATTTTGGACAGGCCTAAAAAAAACATTTTAGAACCATTTTCACAAAAAAAGCTCAGATTTTTTGTTTTCATTTTTTTACACAAAAACAGTGACCCCGGTCATGCCGAACTATCGACATTCTGGACAGGCCTAAAAAAAACATTTTAGAACCATTTTCACAAAAAATTGCAGATATATTTTTTTCATTTTTTGACACAAAAACAGTGACCCCGGTCATGCCGAACTAGCGACATTCTGGACAGGCCTAAAAAACATTTTAAAACCATTTTCACAAAAAATTGCAGATTTCTATTTTTGTCACCAAAAACGATGACTCCGATCATGCCGAACTAGCGACATTTTGGACAGGCCTAAAAAAAACATTTTAGAACCATTTTCACAAAAAAAGCTCAGATTTTTTGTTTTCATTTTTTTACACAAAAACAGTGACCCCGGTCATGCCGAACTATCGACATTCTGGACAGGCCTAAAAAAAACATTTTAGAACCATTTTCACAAAAAATTGCAGATATTTTTTTTTCATTTTTTGACACAAAAACAGTGACCCCGGTCATGCCGAACTATCTACATTCTGGACATGCCTAAAAAAACATTTTAAAACCATTTTCACAAAAAAAGCTCAACATTTTTTTTTTCATTTTTTGACACAAAAACAGTGACCCCGGTCATGCCGAACTATCGACATTCTGGACAGGCCTAAAAAACATTTTAGAACCATTTTCACAAAAAATTGCAGATTTCTATTTTTGTCACCAAAAACGATGACTCCGATCATGCCGAACTAGCGACATTTTGGACAGGCCTAAAAAAAACATTTTAGAGCCATTTTCACAAAAAAAGCTCAGATTTTTTTTTTCATTTTTTGACACAAAAACAGTGACCCCGGTCATGCCGAACTATCGACATTCTGGACAGGCCTAAAAAAAACATTTTAAAACCATTTTCACAAAAAATTGCAGATATTTTTTTTTTCATTTTTTGACACAAAAACAGTGACCCCGGTCATGCCGAACTAGCGACATTCTGGACAGGCCTAAAAAACATTTTAGAACCATTTTCACAAAAAATTGCAGATTTCTATTTTTGTCACCAAAAACGATGACTCCGATCATGCCGAACTAGCGACATTTTGGACAGGCCTAAAAAAAAACATTTTAAAACCATTTTCACAAAAAATTGCAGATATTTTTTTTTCATTTTTTGACACAAAAACAGTGACCCCGGTCATGCCGAACTATCTACATTCTGGACAAGCCTAAAAAAAACATTTTAAAACCATTTTCACAAAAAATTGCAGATTTCTATTTTTGTCACCAAAAACGATGACTCCGATCATGCCGAACTAGCGACATTTTGGACAGGCCTAAAAAAAACATTTTAGAACCATTTTCACAAAATAAGCTCAGATTTTTTTTTTTCATTTTTTGACACAAAAACAGTGACCCCGGTCATGCCGAACTATCTACATTCTGGACATGCCTAAAAAAACATTTTAAAACCATTTTCACAAAAAATTGCAGATTTCTATTTTTGTCACCAAAAACGATGACTCCGATCATGCCGAACTAGCGACATTTTGGACAGGCCTAAAAAAAACATTATAGAACCATTTTCACAAAAAAAGCTCAACATTTTTTTTTTCATTTTTTGACACAAAAACAGTGACCCCGGTCATGACGAACTATCGACATTCTGGACAAGCCTAAAAAAAACATTTTAAAACCATTTTCACCAAAAATTGCAGATTTCTATTTTTGTCACCAAAAACGATGACTCCGATCATGCCGAACTAGCGACATTTTGGACAGGCCTAAAAAAAACATTTTAGAACCATTTTCACAAAAAAGCTCAGATTTTTTGTTTTCATTTTTTGACACAAAAACAGTGACCCCGGTCATGCCGAACTATCTACATTCTGGACAAGCCTAAAAAAAACATTTTAAAACCATTTTCACAAAAAATTGCAGATTTCTATTTTTGTCACCAAAAACGATGACTCCGATCATGCCGAACTAGCGACATTTTGGACAGGCCTAAAAAAAACATTTTAGAACCATTTTCACAAAAAAGCTCAGATTTTTTGTTTTCATTTTTTTACACAAAAACAGTGACCCCGGTCATGCCGAACTATCTACATTCTGGACATGCCTAAAAAAACATTTTAAAACCATTTTCACAAAAAATTGCAGATTTCTATTTTTGTCACCAAAAACGATGACTCCGATCATGCCGAACTAGCGACATTTTTGACAGGCCTAAAAAAAACATTTTAGAACCATTTTCACAAAATAAGCTCAGATTTTTTTTTTCATTTTTTGACACAAAAACAGTGACCCCGGTCATGCCGAACTATCTACATTCTGGACATGCCTAAAAAAAACATTTTAAAACCATTTTCACAAAAAATTGCAGATTTCTATTTTTGTCACCAAAAACGATGACTCCGATCATGCCGAACTAGCGACATTTTGGACAGGCCTAAAAAAAACATTATAGAACCATTTTCACAAAAAAAGCTCAACATTTTTTTTTTCATTTTTTTACACAAAAACAGTGACCCCGGTCATGCCGAACTATCGACATTCTGGACAGGCCTAAAAAAAACATTTTAGAACCATTTTCACAAAAAATTGAAGATTTCTATTTTTGTCACCAAAAACGATGACTCCGATCATGCCGAACTAGCGACATTTTGGACAGGCCTAAAAAAAACATTATAGAACCATTTTCACAAAAAAAGCTCAACATTTTTTTTTTCATTTTTTTACACAAAAACAGTGACCCCGGTCATGCCAAACTATCGACATTCTGGACAGGCCTAAAAAAAACATTTTAGAACCATTTTCACAAAAAATTGCAGATTTCTATTTTTGTCACCAAAAACGATGACTCCGATCATGCCGAACTAGCGACATTTTTGACAGGCCTAAAAAAAACATTTTAGAACCATTTTCACAAAATAAGCTCAGATTTTTTTTTTCATTTTTTGACACAAAAACAGTGACCCCGGTCATGCCGAACTATCTACATTCTGGACATGCCTAAAAAAACATTTTAAAACCATTTTCACAAAAAATTGCAGATTTCTATTTTTGTCACCAAAAACGATGACTCCGATCATGCCGAACTAGCGACATTTTGGACAGGCCTAAAAAAAACATTTTAGAACCATTTTCACAAAATAAGCTCAGATTTTTTTTTTCATTTTTTGACACAAAAACAGTGACCCCGGTCATGCCGAACTATCGACATTCTGGACAGGCCTAAAAAAAACATTTTAAAACCATTTTCACAAAATAAGCTCAGATTTTTTTTTTCATTTTTTGACACAAAAACAGTGACCCCGGTCATGCCGAACTATCGACATTCTGGACAGGCCTAAAAAAACATTTTAAAACCATTTTCACCAAAAATTGCAGATTTCTATTTTGTCCCTAAAAACGATGACTCCGATCATGCCGAACTAGCGACATTTTGGACAGGCCTAAAAAAACTAGCGACATTCTGGACAGGCCTAAAAAAACATTTTAAAACCTTTTTCACAAAAAATTGCAGATTTCTATTTTTGTCACCAAAAACGATGACTCCGATCATGCCGAACTCGCGACATTTTGGACAGGCCTAAAAAAAACATTTTAGAACCATTTTCACAAAAAAATGCAGATTTTTTTTTTCTTCATTTTCGTGACACAAAAACAGTGACCCCGGTCATGCCGAACTAGCGACATTCTGGACAGGCCTAAAAAAATTTTTTAAACCATTTTCACAAAAAATTGCAGATTTCTATTTTGTCCCTAAAAACGATGACTCCGATCATGCCGAAAAAGCTACATTCTGGACAGGCCTAAAAAAATTTTTTAGAACCATTTTCACAAAAAATTGCAGATATTTTTTTTTCATTTTCGTGACACAAAAACAGTGACCCCGGTCATGCCGAACTATCTACATTCTGGACATGCCTAAAAAAACATTTTAAAACCATTTTCACAATAAATTGCAGATTTCTATTTTTGTCACCAAAAACGATGACTCCGATCATGCCGAACTAGCGACATTTTGGACAGGCCTAAAAAAAACATTTTAGAACCATTTTCACAAAAAATTGCAGATTTTTTTTTTTCTTCTTCATTTTCGTGACACAAAAACAGTGACCCCGGTCATGCCGAACTAGCGACATTCTGGACAGGCCTAAAAAACATTTTAAAACCATTTTCACAAAAAATTGCAGATTTCTATTTTTGTCACCAAAAACGATGACTCCGATCATGCCGAACTAGCGACATTTTGGACAGGCCTAAAAAAAACATTTTAGAACCATTTTCACAAAAAAAGCTCAGATTTTTTGTTTTCATTTTTTTACACAAAAACAGTGACCCCGGTCATGCCGCACTATCGACATTCTGGACAGGCCTAAAAAAAACATTTTAGAACCATTTTCACAAAAAATTGCAGATATATTTTTTTCATTTTTTGACACAAAAACAGTGACCCCGGTCATGCCGAACTATCGACATTCTGGATAGGCCTAAAAAAAACATTTTAAAACCATTTTCACAAAAAATTGCAGATATTTTTTTTTTCATTTTTTGACACAATAACAGTGACCCCGGTCATGCCGAACTAGCGACATTCTGGACAGGCCTAAAAAACATTTTAGAACCATTTTCACAAAAAATTGCAGATTTCTATTTTTGTCACCAAAAACGATGACCCCGGTCATGCCGAACTATCGACATTCTGGATAGGCCTAAAAAAAACATTTTAAAACCATTTTCACAAAAAATTGCAGATATTTTTTTTTTCATTTTTTGACACAATAACAGTGACCCCGGTCATGCCGAACTAGCGACATTCTGGACAGGCCTAAAAAACATTTTAGAACCATTTTCACAAAAAATTGCAGATTTCTATTTTTGTCACCAAAAACGATGACTCCGATCATGCCGAACTAGCGACATTTTGGACAGGCCTAAAAAAAACATTTTAGAACCATTTTCACAAAAAAAGCTCCGATTTTTTGTTTTCATTTTTTTTACACAAAAACAGTGACCCCGGTCATGCCGAACTATCGACATTCTGGACAGGCCTAAAAAAAACATTTTAGAACCATTTTCACAAAAAATTGCAGATATATTTTTTTCATTTTTTGACACAAAAACAGTGACCCCGGTCATGCCGAACTATCTACATTCTGGACATGCCTAAAAAAACATTTTAAAACCATTTTCACAAAAAATTGCAGATTTCTATTTTTGTCACCAAAAACGATGACTCCGATCATGCCGAACTAGCGACATTTTGGACAGGCCTAAAAAAAACATTTTAGAACCATTTTCACAAAAAATTGCAGATTTTTTTTTTTCTTCTTCATTTTCGTGACACAAAAACAGTGACCCCGGTCATGCCGAACTAGCGACATTCTGGACAGGCCTAAAAAACATTTTAAAACCATTTTCACAAAAAATTGCAGATTTCTATTTTTGTCACCAAAAACGATGACTCAGATCATGCCGAACTAGCGACATTTTGGACAGGCCTAAAAAAAACATTTTAGAACCATTTTCACAAAAAAGCTCCGATTTTTTGTTTTCATTTTTTTACACAAAAACAGTGACCCCGGTCATGCCGAACTATCGACATTCTGGACAGGCCTAAAAAAAACATTTTAGAACCATTTTCACCAAAAATTGCAGATATTTTTTTTTCATTTTTTGACACAAAAACAGTGACCCCGGTCATGCCGAACTATCTACATTCTGGACATGCCTAAAAAAACATTTTAAAACCATTTTCACAAAAAAAGCTCAACATTTTTTTTTTCATTTTTTGACACAAAAACAGTGACCCCGGTCATGCCGAACTATCGACATTCTGGACAGGCCTAAAAAAAAACATTTTAAAACCATTTTCACAAAAAATTGCAGATATTTTTTTTTCATTTTTTGACACAAAAACAGTGACCCCGGTCATGCCGAACTATCTACATTCTGGACAAGCCTTAAAAAAACATTTTATAACCATTTTCACAAAAAATTGCAGATTTCTATTTTTGTCACCAAAAACGATGACTCCGATCATGCCGAACTAGCGACATTTTGGATAAGCCTAAAAAAAAAATTTTAGAACCATTTTCACAAAAAAAGCTCAGATTTTTTGTTTTCATTTTTTTACACAAAAACAGTGACCCCGGTCATGCCGAACTATCGACATTCTGGACAGGCCTAAAAAAAAACATTTTAGAACCATTTTCACAAAAAATTGCAGATATATTTTTTTCATTTTTTGACACAAAAACAGTGACCCCGGTCATGCCGAACTATCTACATTCTGGACATGCCTAAAAAAACATTTTAAAACCATTTTCACAAAAAATTGCAGATTTCTATTTTTGTCACCAAAAACGATGACTCCGATCATGCCGAACTAGCGAAATTTTGGACAGGCCTAAAAAAAACATTTTAGAACCATTTTCACAAAAAAAGCTCAGATTTTTTGTTTTCATTTTTTGACACAAAAACAGTGACCCCGGTCATGCCGAACTATCTACATTCTGGACATGCCTAAAAAAACATTTTAAAACCATTTTCACAAAAAATTGCAGATTTCTATTTTTGTCACCAAAAACGATGACTCCGATCATGCCGAACTAGCGACATTTTGGACAGGCCTAAAAAAAAACATTTTAGAACCATTTTCACAAAAAATTGCAGATTTTTTTTTTCTTCATTTTCGTGACACAAAAACAGTGACCCCGGTCATGCCGAACTAGCGACATTCTGGACAGGCCTAAAAAAAACATTTTAGAACCATTTTCACAAAATAAGCTCAGATTTTTTTTTTTCATTTTTTGACACAAAAACAGTGACCCCGGTCATGCCGAACTAGCGACATTCTGGACAGGCCTAAAAAACATTTTAAAACCATTTTCACAAAAAATTGCAGATTTCTATTTTTGTCACCAAAAACGATGACTCCGATCATGCCGAACTAGCGACATTTTGGACAGGCCTAAAAAAAACATTTTAGAACCATTTTCACAAAAAAAGCTCAGATTTTTTGTTTTCATTTTTTTACACAAAAACAGTGACCCCGGTCATGCCGCACTATCGACATTCTGGACAGGCCTAAAAAAAACATTTTAGAACCATTTTCACAAAAAATTGCAGATATATTTTTTTCATTTTTTGACACAAAAACAGTGACCCCGGTCATGCCGAACTATCGACATTCTGGACAGGCCTAAAAAAAACATTTTAAAACCATTTTCACAAAAAATTGCAGATATTTTTTTTTCATTTTTTGACACAAAAACAGTGACCCCGGTCATGCCGAACTATCTACATTCTGGACATGCCTAAAAAAACATTTTAAAACCATTTTCACAAAAAATTGCAGATTTCTATTTTTGTCACCAAAAACGATGACTCCGATCATGCCGAACTAGCGACATTTTGGACAGGCCTAAAAAAAACATTTTAGAACCATTTTCACAAAAAATTGCAGATATTTTTTTTTCATTTTTTGACACAAAAACAGTGACCCCGGTCATGCCGAACTATCTACATTCTGGACAAGCCTAAAAAAAACATTTTAAAACCATTTTCACAAAAAATTGCAGATTTCTATTTTTGTCACCAAAAACGATGACTCCGATCATGCCGAACTAGCGACATTTTGGACAGGCCTAAAAAAACATTTTAAAACCATTTTCACAAAACAATTGCAGATATTTTTTTTTCATTTTCGTGACACAAAAACAGTGACCCCGGTCATGCCGAACTAGCGACGTTCTGGACAGGCCTAAAAAAACATTTTATAACCATTTTCACAAAAAATTGCTGATTTTTTTTTTTCATTTTCGTGACACAAAAACAGTGACCCCGGTCATGCTGAACTAGCGACATTCTGGACAGGCCTAAAAAAAACATTTTAAAACCATTTTCACAAAAAATTGCAGATTTCTATTTTTGTCACCAAAAACGATGACTCCGATCATGCCGAACTAGCGAAATTTTGGACAGGCCTAAAAAAAACATTTTAGAACCATTTTCACAAAAAAAGCTCAGATTTTTTTTTTCATTTTTTGACACAAAAACAGTGACCCCGGTCATGCCGAACTATCGACATTCTGGACAGGCCTAAAAAAAACATTTTAGAACCATTTTCACAAAAAATTGCAGATATATTTTTTTCATTTTTTGACACAAAAACAGTGACCCCGGTCATGCCGAACTATCGACATTCTGGACAGGCCTAAAAAAAACATTTTAAAACCATTTTCACAAAAAATTGCAGATATTTTTTTTTCATTTTTTGACACAAAAACAGTGACCCCGGTCATGCCGAACTATCTACATTCTGGACAAGCCTAAAAAAAACATCTTAAAACCATTTTCACAAAAAATTGCAGATTTCTATTTTTGTCACCAAAAACGATGACTCCGATCATGCCGAACTAGCGACATTTTGGACAGGCCTAAAAAAACATTTTAAAACCATTTTCACCAAAAAATTGCAGATATTTTTTTTTCATTTTCGTGACACAAAAACAGTGAACCCGGTCATGCCGAACTAGCGACGTTCTGGACAGGCCTAAAAAAACATTTTATAACCATTTTCACAAAAAATTGCTGATTTTTTTTTTTCATTTTCGTGACACAAAAACAGTGACCCCGGTCATGCTGAACTAGCGACATTCTGGACAGGCCTAAAAAAAACATTTTAAAACCATTTTCACAAAAAATTGCAGATTTCTATTTTTGTCACCAAAAACGATGACTCCGATCATGCCGAACTAGCGAAATTTTGGACAGGCCTAAAAAAAACATTTTAGAACCATTTTCACAAAAAAAGCTCAGATTTTTTTTTTCATTTTTTGACACAAAAACAGTGACCCCGGTCATGCCGAACTATCGACATTCTGGACAGGCCTAAAAAAAACATTTTAGAACCATTTTCACAAAAAATTGCAGATATATTTTTTTCATTTTTTGACACAAAAACAGTGACCCCGGTCATGCCGAACTATCGACATTCTGGACAGGCCTAAAAAAAACATTTTAAAACCATTTTCACAAAAAATTGCAGATATTTTTTTTTCATTTTTTGACACAAAAACAGTGACCCCGGTCATGCCGAACTATCTACATTCTGGACAAGCCTAAAAAAAACATTTTAAAACCATTTTCACAAAAAATTGCAGATTTCTATTTTTGTCACCAAAAACGATGACTCCGATCATGCCGAACTAGCGACATTTTGGACAGGCCTAAAAAAACATTTTAAAACCATTTTCACCAAAAAATTGCAGATATTTTTTTTTCATTTTCGTGACACAAAAACAGTGAACCCGGTCATGCCGAACTAGCGACGTTCTGGACAGGCCTAAAAAAACATTTTATAACCATTTTCACAAAAAATTGCTGATTTTTTTTTTTCATTTTCGTGACACAAAAACAGTGACCCCGGTCATGCTGAACTAGCGACATTCTGGACAGGCCTAAAAAAAACATTTTAAAACCATTTTCACAAAAAATTGCAGATATATTTTTTTCATTTTTTGACACAAAAACAGTGACCCCGGTCATGCCGAACTATCTACATTCTGGACATGCCTAAAAAAACATTTTAAAACCATTTTCACAAAAAATTGCAGATTTCTATTTTTGTCACCAAAAACGATGACTCCGATCATGCCGAACTAGCGAAATTTTGGACAGGCCTAAAAAAAACATTTTAGAACCATTTTCACAAAAAAAGCTCAGATTTTTTGTTTTCATTTTTTGACACAAAAACAGTGACCCCGGTCATGCCGAACTATCTACATTCTGGACATGCCTAAAAAAACATTTTAAAACCATTTTCACAAAAAATTGCAGATTTCTATTTTTGTCACCAAAAACGATGACTCCGATCATGCCGAACTAGCGACATTTTGGACAGGCCTAAAAAAAAACATTTTAGAACCATTTTCACAAAAAATTGCAGATTTTTTTTTTCTTCATTTTCGTGACACAAAAACAGTGACCCCGGTCATGCCGAACTAGCGACATTCTGGACAGGCCTAAAAAAAACATTTTAGAACCATTTTCACAAAATAAGCTCAGATTTTTTTTTCTTCATTTTTTGACACAAAAACAGTGACCCCGGTCATGCCGAACTAGCGACATTCTGGACAGGCCTAAAAAACATTTTAAAACCATTTTCACAAAAAATTGCAGATTTCTATTTTTGTCACCAAAAACGATGACTCCGATCATGCCGAACTAGCGACATTTTGGACAGGCCTAAAAAAAACATTTTAGAACCATTTTCACAAAAAAAGCTCAGATTTTTTGTTTTCATTTTTTTACACAAAAACAGTGACCCCGGTCATGCCGCACTATCGACATTCTGGACAGGCCTAAAAAAAACATTTTAGAACCATTTTCACAAAAAATTGCAGATATATTTTTTTCATTTTTTGACACAAAAACAGTGACCCCGGTCATGCCGAACTATCGACATTCTGGACAGGCCTAAAAAAAACATTTTAAAACCATTTTCACAAAAAATTGCAGATATTTTTTTTTCATTTTTTGACACAAAAACAGTGACCCCGGTCATGCCGAACTATCTACATTCTGGACATGCCTAAAAAAACATTTTAAAACCATTTTCACAAAAAATTGCAGATTTCTATTTTTGTCACCAAAAACGATGACTCCGATCATGCCGAACTAGCGACATTTTGGACAGGCCTAAAAAAAACATTTTAGAACCATTTTCACAAAAAATTGCAGATATTTTTTTTTCATTTTTTGACACAAAAACAGTGACCCCGGTCATGCCGAACTATCTACATTCTGGACAAGCCTAAAAAAAACATTTTAAAACCATTTTCACAAAAAATTGCAGATTTCTATTTTTGTCACCAAAAACGATGACTCCGATCATGCCGAACTAGCGACATTTTGGACAGGCCTAAAAAAACATTTTAAAACCATTTTCACAAAACAATTGCAGATATTTTTTTTTCATTTTCGTGACACAAAAACAGTGACCCCGGTCATGCCGAACTAGCGACGTTCTGGACAGGCCTAAAAAAACATTTTATAACCATTTTCACAAAAAATTGCTGATTTTTTTTTTTCATTTTCGTGACACAAAAACAGTGACCCCGGTCATGCTGAACTAGCGACATTCTGGACAGGCCTAAAAAAAACATTTTAAAACCATTTTCACAAAAAATTGCAGATTTCTATTTTTGTCACCAAAAACGATGACTCCGATCATGCCGAACTAGCGAAATTTTGGACAGGCCTAAAAAAAACATTTTAGAACCATTTTCACAAAAAAAGCTCAGATTTTTTTTTTCATTTTTTGACACAAAAACAGTGACCCCGGTCATGCCGAACTATCGACATTCTGGACAGGCCTAAAAAAAACATTTTAGAACCATTTTCACAAAAAATTGCAGATATATTTTTTTCATTTTTTGACACAAAAACAGTGACCCCGGTCATGCCGAACTATCGACATTCTGGACAGGCCTAAAAAAAACATTTTAAAACCATTTTCACAAAAAATTGCAGATATTTTTTTTTCATTTTTTGACACAAAAACAGTGACCCCGGTCATGCCGAACTATCTACATTCTGGACAAGCCTAAAAAAAACATCTTAAAACCATTTTCACAAAAAATTGCAGATTTCTATTTTTGTCACCAAAAACGATGACTCCGATCATGCCGAACTAGCGACATTTTGGACAGGCCTAAAAAAACATTTTAAAACCATTTTCACCAAAAAATTGCAGATATTTTTTTTTCATTTTCGTGACACAAAAACAGTGAACCCGGTCATGCCGAACTAGCGACGTTCTGGACAGGCCTAAAAAAACATTTTATAACCATTTTCACAAAAAATTGCTGATTTTTTTTTTTCATTTTCGTGACACAAAAACAGTGACCCCGGTCATGCTGAACTAGCGACATTCTGGACAGGCCTAAAAAAAACATTTTAAAACCATTTTCACAAAAAATTGCAGATTTCTATTTTTGTCACCAAAAACGATGACTCCGATCATGCCGAACTAGCGAAATTTTGGACAGGCCTAAAAAAAACATTTTAGAACCATTTTCACAAAAAAAGCTCAGATTTTTTTTTTCATTTTTTGACACAAAAACAGTGACCCCGGTCATGCCGAACTATCGACATTCTGGACAGGCCTAAAAAAAACATTTTAGAACCATTTTCACAAAAAATTGCAGATATATTTTTTTCATTTTTTGACACAAAAACAGTGACCCCGGTCATGCCGAACTATCGACATTCTGGACAGGCCTAAAAAAAACATTTTAAAACCATTTTCACAAAAAATTGCAGATATTTTTTTTTCATTTTTTGACACAAAAACAGTGACCCCGGTCATGCCGAACTATCTACATTCTGGACAAGCCTAAAAAAAACATTTTAAAACCATTTTCACAAAAAATTGCAGATTTCTATTTTTGTCACCAAAAACGATGACTCCGATCATGCCGAACTAGCGACATTTTGGACAGGCCTAAAAAAACATTTTAAAACCATTTTCACCAAAAAATTGCAGATATTTTTTTTTCATTTTCGTGACACAAAAACAGTGAACCCGGTCATGCCGAACTAGCGACGTTCTGGACAGGCCTAAAAAAACATTTTATAACCATTTTCACAAAAAA
Organism: Salmo salar; assembly: GCF_965601325.2. NCBI lineage: Eukaryota > Metazoa > Chordata > Actinopteri > Salmoniformes > Salmonidae > Salmo > Salmo salar. The sequence goes on from NW_027675456.1 coordinate 185,669, forward strand.
TTGCTGATTTTTTTTTTTCATTTTCGTGACACAAAAACAGTGACCCCGGTCATGCTGAACTAGCGACATTCTGGACAGGCCTAAAAAAAACATTTTAAAACCATTTTCACAAAAAATTGCAGATTTCTATTTTTGTCACCAAAAACGATGACTCCGATCATGCCGAACTAGCGAAATTTTGGACAGGCCTAAAAAAAACATTTTAGAACCATTTTCACAAAAAAATTGCAGATATTTTTTTTTCATTTTTTGACACAAAAACAGTGACCCCGGTCATGCCGAACTATCGACATTCTGGACAGGCCTAAAAAAAACATTTTAAAACCATTTTCACAAAAAATTGCAGATATTTTTTTTTCATTTTTTGACACAAAAACAGTGACATTCTGGACAGGCCTAAAAAAAACATTTTAGAACCATTTTCACAAAAAAATTGCAGATATATTTTTTTCATTTTTTGACACAAAAACAGTGACCCCGGTCATGCCGAACTATCTACATTCTGGACAAGCCTAAAAAAAACATTTTAAAACCATTTTCACAAAAAATTGCAGATTTCTATTTTTGTCACCAAAAACGATGACTCCGATCATGCAGAACTATCGACATTCTGGACAGGCCTAAAAAAAACATTTTAGAACCATTTTCACAAAAAATTGCAGATATATTTTTTTCATTTTTTGACACAAAAACAGTGACCCCGGTCATGCCGAACTATCGACATTCTGGACAGGCCTAAAAAAAAACATTTTAAAACCATTTTCACAAAAAATTGCAGATATTTTTTTTTCATTTTTTGACACAAAAACAGTGACCCCGGTCATGCCGAACTATCTACATTCTGGACAAGCCTAAAAAAAACATTTTAAAACCATTTTCACAAAAAATTGCAGATTTCTATTGTTGTCACCAAAAACGATGATTTCGATCATGCCGAACTAGCGACATTTTGGACAGGCCTAAAAAAACATTTTAAAACCATTTTCACAAAAAAATTGCAGATATTTTTTTTTCATTTTCGTGACACAAAAACAGTGACCCCGGTCATGCCGAACTAGCGACGTTCTGGACAGGCCTAAAAAAACATTTTATAACCATTTTCACAAAAAATTGCTGATTTTTTTTTTTTCATTTTCGTGACACAAAAACAGTGACCCCGGTCATGCTGAACTAGCGACATTCTGGACAGGCCTAAAAAAAACATTTTAAAACCATTTTCACAAAATATTGCAGATTTCTATTTTTGTCACCAAAAACGATGACTCCGATCATGCCGAACTAGCGAAATTTTGGACAGGCCTAAAAAAAACATTTTAGAACCATTTTCACAAAAAAAGCTCAGATTTTTTTTTTCATTTTTTGACACAAAAACAGTGACCCCGGTCATGCCGAACTATCGACATTCTGGACAGGCCTAAAAAAAACATTTTAGAACCATTTTCACAAAAAATTGCAGATATATTTTTTTCATTTTTTGACACAAAAACAGTGACCCCGGTCATGCCGAACTATCTACATTCTGGACAAGCCTAAAAAAAACATTTTAAAACCATTTTCACAAAAAATTGCAGATTTCTATTTTTGTCACCAAAAACGATGATTTCGATCATGCCGAACTAGCGACATTTTGGACAGGCCTAAAAAAACATTTTAAAACCATTTTCACAAAAAAATTGCAGATATTTTTTTTTCATTTTCGTGACACAAAAACAGTGACCCCGGTCATGCCGAACTATCTACATTCTGGACAAGCCTAAAAAAAACATTTTAAAACCATTTTCACAAAATATTGCAGATTTCTATTTTTGTCACCAAAAACGATGACTCCGATCATGCCGAACTAGCGACATTTTGGACAGGCCTAAAAAAAACATTTTAGAACCATTTTCACAAAAAATTGCAGATTTTTTTTTTCTTCATTTTTTGACACAAAAACAGTGACCCCGGTCATGCAGAACTATCTACATTCTGGACATGCCTAAAAAAACATTTTAAAACCATTTTCACAAAAAATTGCAGATATTTTTTTTTCATTTTCGTGAAAATGCCGAACTATCGACATTCTGGACAGGCCTAAAAAAAAACATTTTAGAACCATTTTCACAAAAAATTGCAGATATATTTTTTTCATTTTTTGACACAAAAACAGTGACCCCGGTCATGCCGAACTATCGACATTCTGGACAGGCCTAAAAAAAAACATTTTAGAACCATTTTCACAGAAAAAGCTCAGATTTTTTTTTTCATTTTTTGACACAAAAACAGTGACCCCGGTCATGCCGAACTAGCGACGTTCTGGACAGGCCTAAAAAAACATTTTATAACCATTTTCACAAAAAATTGCTGATTTTTTTTTTTTCATTTTCGTGACACAAAAACAGTGACCCCGGTCATGCTGAACTAGCGACATTCTGGACAGGCCTAAAAAAAACATTTTAAAACCATTTTCACAAAATATTGCAGATTTCTATTTTTGTCACCAAAAACGATGACTCCGATCATGCCGAACTAGCGAAATTTTGGACAGGCCTAAAAAAAACATTTTAGAACCATTTTCACAAAAAAAGCTCAGATTTTTTTTTTCATTTTTTGACACAAAAACAGTGACCCCGGTCATGCCGAACTATCGACATTCTGGACAGGCCTAAAAAAAACATTTTAGAACCATTTTCACAAAAAATTGCAGATATATTTTTTTCATTTTTTGACACAAAAACAGTGACCCCGGTCATGCCGAACTATCTACATTCTGGACAAGCCTAAAAAAAACATTTTAAAACCATTTTCACAAAAAATTGCAGATTTCTATTTTTGTCACCAAAAACGATGATTTCGATCATGCCGAACTAGCGACATTTTGGACAGGCCTAAAAAAACATTTTAAAACCATTTTCACAAAAAAATTGCAGATATTTTTTTTTCATTTTCGTGACACAAAAACAGTGACCCCGGTCATGCCGAACTAGCGACGTTCTGGACAGGCCTAAAAAAACATTTTATAACCATTTTCACAAAAAATTGCTGATTTTTTTTTTTTCATTTTCGTGACACAAAAACAGTGACCCCGGTCATGCTGAACTAGCGACATTCTGGACAGGCCTAAAAAAAACATTTTAAAACCATTTTCACAAAATATTGCAGATTTCTATTTTTGTCACCAAAAACGATGACTCCGATCATGCCGAACTAGCGACATTTTGGACAGGCCTAAAAAAAACATTTTAGAACCATTTTCACAAAAAATTGCAGATTTTTTTTTTCTTCATTTTTTGACACAAAAACAGTGACCCCGGTCATGCAGAACTATCTACATTCTGGACATGCCTAAAAAAACATTTTAAAACCATTTTCACAAAAAATTGCAGATATTTTTTTTTCATTTTCGTGAAAATGCCGAACTATCGACATTCTGGACAGGCCTAAAAAAAAACATTTTAGAACCATTTTCACAAAAAATTGCAGATATATTTTTTTCATTTTTTGACACAAAAACAGTGACCCCGGTCATGCCGAACTATCGACATTCTGGACAGGCCTAAAAAAAAACATTTTAGAACCATTTTCACAGAAAAAGCTCAGATTTTTTTTTTCATTTTTTGACACAAAAACAGTGACCCCGGTCATGCCGAACTATCGACATTCTGGACAGGCCTAAAAAAAACATTTTAGAACCATTTTCACAAAAAATTGCAGATATATTTTTTTCATTTTTTGACACAAAAACAGTGACCCCGGTCATGCCGAACTATCTACATTCTGGACATGCCTAAAAAAACATTTTAAAACCATTTTCACAAAAAATTGCAGATTTCTATTTTTGTCACCAAAAACGATGACTCCGATCATGCCGAACTAGCGACATTTTGGACAGGCCTAAAAAAAACATTTTAGAACCATTTTCACAAAAAATTGCAGATTTTTTTTTTCTTCATTTTTTGACACAAAAACAGTGACCCCGGTCATGCAGAACTATCTACATTCTGGACATGCCTAAAAAAACATTTTAAAACCATTTTCACAAAAAATTGCAGATTTCTATTTTTGTCACCAAAAACGATGACTCCGATCATGCCGAACTAGCGACATTTTGGACAGGCCTAAAAAAAACATTTTAGAACCATTTTCACAAAAAAAGCTCAGATTTTTTTTCTTCATTTTTTGACACAAAAACAGTGACCCCGGTCATGCCGAACTATCGACATTCTGGACAGGCCTAAAAAAAACATTTTAGAACCATTTTCACAAAAAATTGCAGATATATTTTTTTCATTTTTTGACACAAAAACAGTGACCCCGGTCATGCCGAACTATCGACATTCTGGACAGGCCTAAAAAAAACATTTTAAAACCATTTTCACAAAAAATTGCAGATATATTTTTTTCATTTTTTGACACAAAAACAGTGACCCCGGTCATGCCGAACTATCTACATTCTGGACATGCCTAAAAAAACATTTTAAAACCATTTTCACAAAAAATTGCAGATTTCTATTTTTGTCACCAAAAACGATGACTCCGATCATGCCGAACTAGCGACATTTTGGACAGGCCTAAAAAAAACATTTTAGAACCATTTTCACAAAAAATTGCAGATTTTTTTTTTCTTCATTTTTTGACACAAAAACAGTGACCCCGGTCATGCAGAACTATCTACATTCTGGACATGCCTAAAAAAACATTTTAAAACCATTTTCACAAAAAATTGCAGATTTCTATTTTTGTCACCAAAAACGATGACTCCGATCATGCCGAACTAGCGACATTTTGGACAGGCCTAAAAAAAACATTTTAGAACCATTTTCACAAAAAAAGCTCAGATTTTTTTTTTCATTTTTTGACACAAAAACAGTGACCCCGGTCATGCCGAACTATCGACATTCTGGACAGGCCTAAAAAAAACATTTTAGAACCATTTTCACAAAAAATTGCAGATATATTTTTTTCATTTTTTGACACAAAAACAGTGACCCCGGTCATGCCGAACTATCGACATTCTGGACAGGCCTAAAAAAAACATTTTAAAACCATTTTCACAAAAAATTGCAGATATTTTTTTTTCATTTTTTGACACAAAAACAGTGACCCCGGTCATGCCGAACTATCTACATTCTGGACAAGCCTAAAAAAAACATTTTAAAACCATTTTCACAAAAAATTGCAGATTTCTATTTTTGTCACCAAAAACGATGACTCCGATCATGCCGAACTAGCGACATTTTGGACAGGCCTAAAAAAACATTTTAAAACCATTTTCACCAAAAAATTGCAGATATTTTTTTTTCATTTTCGTGACACAAAAACAGTGACCCCGGTCATGCCGAACTAGCGACGTTCTGGACAGGCCTAAAAAAACATTTTATAACCATTTTCACAAAAAATTGCTGATTTTTTTTTTTCATTTTCGTGACACAAAAACAGTGACCCCGGTCATGCTGAACTAGCGACATTCTGGACAGGCCTAAAAAAAACATTTTAAAACCATTTTCACAAAAAATTGCAGATTTCTATTTTTGTCACCAAAAACGATGACTCCGATCATGCCGAACTAGCGAAATTTTGGACAGGCCTAAAAAAAACATTTTAGAACCATTTTCACAAAAAAAGCTCAGATTTTTTTTTTCATTTTTTGACACAAAAACAGTGACCCCGGTCATGCCGAACTATCGACATTCTGGACAGGCCTAAAAAAAACATTTTAGAACCATTTTCACAAAAAATTGCAGATATATTTTTTTCATTTTTTGACACAAAAACAGTGACCCCGGTCATGCCAAACTATCTACATTCTGGACATGCCTAAAAAAACATTTTAAAACCATTTTCACAAAAAATTGCAGATTTCTATTTTTGTCACCAAAAACGATGACTCCGATCATGCCGAACTAGCGACATTTTGGACAGGCCTAAAAAAAACATTTTAGAACCATTTTCACAAAAAAAGCTCAGATTTTTTTTTTCATTTTTTGACACAAAAACAGTGACCCCGGTCATGCCGAACTATCGACATTCTGGACAGGCCCAAAAAAAAACATTTTAGAACCATTTTCACAAAAAATTGCAGATATATTTTTTTCATTTTTTGACACAAAAACAGTGACCCCGGTCATGCCGAACTATCGACATTCTGGACAGGCCTAAAAAAAACATTTTAGAACCATTTTCACAAAAAATTGCAGATATTTTTTTTTCATTTTTTGACACAAAAACAGTGACCCCGGTCATTCCGAACTATCGACATTCTGGACAGGCCTAAAAAAAACATTTTAAAACCATTTTCACAAAAAATTGCAGATATTTTTTTTTCATTTTTTGACACAAAAACAGTGACCCCGGTCATGCCGAACTATCTACATTCTGGACAAGCCTAAAAAAAACATTTTAAAACCATTTTCACAAAAAATTGCAGATTTCTATTTTTGTCACCAAAAACGATGACTCTGATCATGCCGAACTAGCGACATTTTGGACAGGCCTAAAAAAACATTTTAAAACCATTTTCACCAAAAAATTGCAGATATTTTTTTTTCATTTTCGTGACACAAAAACAGTGACCCCGGTCATGCCGAACTAGCGACGTTCTGGACAGGCCTAAAAAAACATTTTATAACCATTTTCACAAAAAATTGCTGATTTTTTTTTTTCATTTTCGTGACACAAAAACAGTGACCCCGGTCATGCTGAACTAGCGACATTCTGGACAGGCCTAAAAAAAACATTTTAAAACCATTTTCACAAAAAATTGCAGATTTCTATTTTTGTCACCAAAAACGATGACTCCGATCATGCCGAACTAGCGAAATTTTGGACAGGCCTAAAAAAAACATTTTAGAACCATTTTCACAAAAAAAGCTCAGATTTTTTTTTTCATTTTTTGACACAAAAACAGTGACCCCGGTCATGCCGAACTATCGACATTCTGGACAGGCCTAAAAAAAACATTTTAGAACCATTTTCACAAAAAATTGCAGATATATTTTTTTCATTTTTTGACACAAAAACAGTGACCCCGGTCATGCCAAACTATCTACATTCTGGACATGCCTAAAAAAACATTTTAAAACCATTTTCACAAAAAATTGCAGATTTCTATTTTTGTCACCAAAAACGATGACTCCGATCATGCCGAACTAGCGACATTTTGGACAGGCCTAAAAAAAACATTTTAGAACCATTTTCACAAAAAATTGCAGATTTTTTTTTTCTTCATTTTTTGACACAAAAACAGTGACCCCGGTCATGCCGAACTATCTACATTCTGGACATGCCTAAAAAAACATTTTAAAACCATTTTCACAAAAAATTGCAGATTTCTATTTTTGTCACCAAAAACGATGACTCCGATCATGCCGAACTAGCGACATTTTGGACAGGCCTAAAAAAAACATTTTAGAACCATTTTCACAAAAAATTGCAGATATTTTTTTTTCATTTTTTGACACAAAAACAGTGACCCCGGTCATGCCGAACTATCTACATTCTGGACAAGCCTAAAAAAAACATTTTAAAACCATTTTCACAAAAAATTGCAGATTTCTATTTTTGTCACCAAAAACGATGACTCCGATCATGCCGAACTAGCGACATTTTGGACAGGCCTAAAAAAACATTTTAAAACCATTTTCACAAAAAAATTGCAGATATTTTTTTTTCATTTTCGTGACACAAAAACAGTGACCCCGGTCATGCCGAACTAGCGACGTTCTGGACAGGCCTAAAAAAACATTTTATAACCATTTTCACAAAAAATTGCTGATTTTTTTTTTTCATTTTCGTGACACAAAAACAGTGACCCCGGTCATGCTGAACTAGCGACATTCTGGACAGGCCTAAAAAAAACATTTTAAAACCATTTTCACAAAAAATTGCAGATTTCTATTTTTGTCACCAAAAACGATGACTCCGATCATGCCGAACTAGCGAAATTTTGGACAGGCCTAAAAAAAACATTTTAGAACCATTTTCACAAAAAAAGCTCAGATTTTTTTTTTCATTTTTTGACACAAAAACAGTGACCCCGGTCATGCCGAACTATCGACATTCTGGACAGGCCTAAAAAAAACATTTTAGAACCATTTTCACAAAAAATTGCAGATATATTTTTTTCATTTTTTGACACAAAAACAGTGACCCCGGTCATGCCGAACTATCGACATTCTGGACAGGCCTAAAAAAAACATTTTAAAACCATTTTCACAAAAAATTGCAGATATTTTTTTTTCATTTTTTGACACAAAAACAGTGACCCCGGTCATGCCGAACTATCTACATTCTGGACAAGCCTAAAAAAAACATTTTAAAACCATTTTCACAAAAAATTGCAGATTTCTATTTTTGTCACCAAAAACGATGACTCCGATCATGCCGAACTAGCGACATTTTGGACAGGCCTAAAAAAACATTTTAAAACCATTTTCACAAAAAAATTGCAGATATTTTTTTTTCATTTTCGTGACACAAAAACAGTGACCCCGGTCATGCCGAACTAGCGACGTTCTGGACAGGCCTAAAAAAACATTTTATAACCATTTTCACAAAAAATTGCTGATTTTTTTTTTTCATTTTCGTGACACAAAAACAGTGACCCCGGTCATGCTGAACTAGCGACATTCTGGACAGGCCTAAAAAAAACATTTTAAAACCATTTTCACAAAAAATTGCAGATTTCTATTTTTGTCACCAAAAACGATGACTCCGATCATGCCGAACTAGCGAAATTTTGGACAGGCCTAAAAAAAACATTTTAGAACCATTTTCACAAAAAAAGCTCAGATTTTTTTTTTCATTTTTTGACACAAAAACAGTGACCCCGGTCATGCCGAACTATCGACATTCTGGACAGGCCTAAAAAAAACATTTTAGAACCATTTTCACAAAAAATTGCAGATATATTTTTTTCATTTTTTGACACAAAAACAGTGACCCCGGTCATGCCGAACTATCGACATTCTGGACAGGCCTAAAAAAAACATTTTAAAACCATTTTCACAAAAAATTGCAGATATTTTTTTTTCATTTTTTGACACAAAAACAGTGACCCCGGTCATGCCGAACTATCTACATTCTGGACATGCCTAAAAAAACATTTTAAAACCATTTTCACAAAAAATTGCAGATTTCTATTTTTGTCACCAAAAACGATGACTCCGATCATGCCGAACTAGCGACATTTTGGACAGGCCTAAAAAAAACATTTTAGAACCATTTTCACAAAAAATTGCAGATATTTTTTTTTCATTTTTTGACACAAAAACAGTGACCCCGGTCATGCCGAACTATCTACATTCTGGACAAGCCTAAAAAAAACATTTTAAAACCATTTTCACAAAAAATTGCAGATTTCTATTTTTGTCACCAAAAACGATGACTCCGATCATGCCGAACTAGCGACATTTTGGACAGGCCTAAAAAAACATTTTAAAACCATTTTCACAAAAAAATTGCAGATATTTTTTTTTCATTTTCGTGACACAAAAACAGTGACCCCGGTCATGCCGAACTAGCGACGTTCTGGACAGGCCTAAAAAAACATTTTATAACCATTTTCACAAAAAATTGCTGATTTTTTTTTTTCATTTTCGTGACACAAAAACAGTGACCCCGGTCATGCTGAACTAGCGACATTCTGGACAGGCCTAAAAAAAACATTTTAAAACCATTTTCACAAAAAATTGCAGATTTCTATTTTTGTCACCAAAAACGATGACTCCGATCATGCCGAACTAGCGAAATTTTGGACAGGCCTAAAAAAAACATTTTAGAACCATTTTCACAAAAAAAGCTCAGATTTTTTTTTTCATTTTTTGACACAAAAACAGTGACCCCGGTCATGCCGAACTATCGACATTCTGGACAGGCCTAAAAAAAACATTTTAGAACCATTTTCACAAAAAATTGCAGATATATTTTTTTCATTTTTTGACACAAAAACAGTGACCCCGGTCATGCCGAACTATCGACATTCTGGACAGGCCTAAAAAAAACATTTTAAAACCATTTTCACAAAAAATTGCAGATATTTTTTTTTCATTTTTTGACACAAAAACAGTGACCCCGGTCATGCCGAACTATCTACATTCTGGACAAGCCTAAAAAAAACATTTTAAAACCATTTTCACAAAAAATTGCAGATTTCTATTTTTGTCACCAAAAACGATGACTCCGATCATGCCGAACTAGCGACATTTTGGACAGGCCTAAAAAAACATTTTAAAACCATTTTCACAAAAAAATTGCAGATATTTTTTTTTCATTTTCGTGACACAAAAACAGTGACCCCGGTCATGCCGAACTAGCGACGTTCTGGACAGGCCTAAAAAAACATTTTATAACCATTTTCACAAAAAATTGCTGATTTTTTTTTTTCATTTTCGTGACACAAAAACAGTGACCCCGGTCATGCTGAACTAGCGACATTCTGGACAGGCCTAAAAAAAACATTTTAAAACCATTTTCACAAAAAATTGCAGATTTCTATTTTTGTCACCAAAAACGATGACTCCGATCATGCCGAACTAGCGAAATTTTGGACAGGCCTAAAAAAAACATTTTAGAACCATTTTCACAAAAAAAGCTCAGATTTTTTTTTTCATTTTTTGACACAAAAACAGTGACCCCGGTCATGCCGAACTATCGACATTCTGGACAGGCCTAAAAAAAACATTTTAGAACCATTTTCACAAAAAATTGCAGATATATTTTTTTCATTTTTTGACACAAAAACAGTGACCCCGGTCATGCCGAACTATCTACATTCTGGACAAGCCTAAAAAAAACATTTTAAAACCATTTTCACAAAAAATTGCAGATTTCTATTTTTGTCACCAAAAACGATGACTCCGATCATGCCGAACTAGCGACATTTTGGACAGGCCTAAAAAAACATTTTAAAACCATTTTCACAAAAAAATTGCAGATATTTTTTTTTCATTTTCGTGACACAAAAACAGTGACCCCGGTCATGCCGAACTAGCGACGTTCTGGACAGGCCTAAAAAAACATTTTATAACCATTTTCACAAAAAATTGCTGATTTTTTTTTTTCATTTTCGTGACACAAAAACAGTGACCCCGGTCATGCAGAACTAGCGACATTCTGGACAGGCCTAAAAAAAACATTTTAAAACCATTTTCACAAAAAATTGCAGATTTCTATTTTTGTCACCAAAAACGATGACTCCGATCATGCCGAACTAGCGAAATTTTGGACAGGCCTAAAAAAAACATTTTAGAACCATTTTCACAAAAAAAGCTCAGATTTTTTTTTTCATTTTTTGACACAAAAACAGTGACCCCGGTCATGCCGAACTATCGACATTCTGGACAGGCCTAAAAAAAACATTTTAGAACCATTTTCACAAAAAATTGCAGATATATTTTTTTCATTTTTTGACACAAAAACAGTGACCCCGGTCATGCCGAACTATCGACATTCTGGACAGGCCTAAAAAAAACATTTTAAAACCATTTTCACAAAAAATTGCAGATATTTTTTTTTCATTTTTTGACACAAAAACAGTGACCCCGGTCATGCCGAACTATCTACATTCTGGACAAGCCTAAAAAAAACATTTTAAAACCATTTTCACAAAAAATTGCAGATTTCTATTTTTGTCACCAAAAACGATGACTCCGATCATGCCAAACTAGCGACATTTTGGACAGGCCTAAAAAAACATTTTAAAACCATTTTCACAAAAAAATTGCAGATATTTTTTTTTCATTTTCGTGACACAAAAACAGTGACCCCGGTCATGCCGAACTAGCGACGTTCTGGACAGGCCTAAAAAAACATTTTATAACCATTTTCACAAAAAATTGCTGATTTTTTTTTTTCATTTTCGTGACACAAAAACAGTGACCCCGGTCATGCTGAACTAGCGACATTCTGGACAGGCCTAAAAAAAACATTTTAAAACCATTTTCACAAAAAATTGCAGATTTCTATTTTTGTCACCAAAAACGATGACTCCGATCATGCCGAACTAGCGAAATTTTGGACAGGCCTAAAAAAAACATTTTAGAACCATTTTCACAAAAAAAGCTCAGATTTTTTTTTTCATTTTTTGACACAAAAACAGTGACCCCGGTCATGCCGAACTATCGACATTCTGGACAGGCCTAAAAAAAACATTTTAGAACCATTTTCACAAAAAATTGCAGATATATTTTTTTCATTTTTTGACACAAAAACAGTGACCCCGGTCATGCCGAACTATCGACATTCTGGACAGGCCTAAAAAAAACATTTTAAAACCATTTTCACAAAAAATTGCAGATATTTTTTTTTCATTTTTTGACACAAAAACAGTGACCCCGGTCATGCCGAACTATCTACATTCTGGACAAGCCTAAAAAAAACATTTTAAAACCATTTTCACAAAAAATTGCAGATTTCTATTTTTGTCACCAAAAACGATGACTCATATCATGCCGAACTAGCGACATTTTGGACAGGCCTAAAAAAACATTTTAAAACCATTTTCACCAAAAAATTGCAGATATTTTTTTTTCATTTTCGTGACACAAAAACAGTGAACCCGGTCATGCCGAACTAGCGACGTTCTGGACAGGCCTAAAAAAACATTTTATAACCATTTTCACAAAAAATTGCTGATTTTTTTTTTTCATTTTCGTGACACAAAAACAGTGACCCCGGTCATGCTGAACTAGCGACATTCTGGACAGGCCTAAAAAAAACATTTTAAAACCATTTTCACAAAAAATTGCAGATTTCTATTTTTGTCACCAAAAACGATGACTCCGATCATGCCGAACTAGCGAAATTTTGGACAGGCCTAAAAAAAACATTTTAGAACCATTTTCACAAAAAAAGCTCAGATTTTTTTTTTCATTTTTTGACACAAAAACAGTGACCCCGGTCATGCCGAACTATCGACATTCTGGACAGGCCTAAAAAAAACATTTTAGAACCATTTTCACAAAAAATTGCAGATATATTTTTTTCATTTTTTGACACAAAAACAGTGACCCCGGTCATGCCGAACTATCTACATTCTGGACATGCCTAAAAAAACATTTTAAAACCATTTTCACAAAAAATTGCAGATTTCTATTTTTGTCACCAAAAACGATGACTCCGATCATGCCGAACTAGCGACATTTTGGACAGGCCTAAAAAAAACATTTTAGAACCATTTTCACAAAAAATTGCAGATTTTTTTTTTCTTCATTTTTTGACACAAAAACAGTGACCCAGATCATGCAGAACTATCTACATTCTGGACATGCCTAAAAAAACATTTTAAAACCATTTTCACAAAAAATTGCAGATTTCTATTTTTGTCACCAAAAACGATGACTCCGATCATGCCGAACTAGCGACATTTTGGACAGGCCTAAAAAAAACATTTTAGAACCATTTTCGCAAAAAATTGCAGATATTTTTTTTTCATTTTTTGACACAAAAACAGTGACCCCGGTCATGCCGAACTATCTACATTCTGGACATGCCTAAAAAAACATTTTAAAACCATTTTCACAAAAAATTGCAGATTTCTATTTTTGTCACCAAAAACGATGACTCCGATCATGCCGAACTAGCGACATTTTGGACAGGCCTAAAAAAAACATTTTAGAACCATTTTCACAAAAAATTGCAGATATTTTTTTTTCATTTTTTGACACAAAAACAGTGACCCCGGTCATGCCGAACTATCTACATTCTGGACAAGCCTAAAAAAAACATTTTAAAACCATTTTCACAAAAAATTGCAGATTTCTATTTTTGTCACCAAAAACGATGACTCCGATCATGCCGAACTAGCGACATTTTGGACAGGCCTAAAAAAACATTTTAAAACCATTTTCACAAAAAAATTGCAGATATTTTTTTTTCATTTTCGTGACACAAAAACAGTGACCCCGGTCATGCCGAACTAGCGACGTTCTGGACAGGCCTAAAAAAACATTTTATAACCATTTTCACAAAAAATTGCTGATTTTTTTTTTTCATTTTCGTGACACAAAAACAGTGACCCCGGTCATGCTGAACTAGCGACATTCTGGACAGGCCTAAAAAAAACATTTTAAAACCATTTTCACAAAAAATTGCAGATTTCTATTTTTGTCACCAAAAACGATGACTCCGATCATGCCGAACTAGCGAAATTTTGGACAGGCCTAAAAAAAACATTTTAGAACCATTTTCACAAAAAAAGCTCAGATTTTTTTTTTCATTTTTTGACACAAAAACAGTGACCCCGGTCATGCCGAACTATCGACATTCTGGACAGGCCTAAAAAAAACATTTTAGAACCATTTTCACAAAAAATTGCAGATATATTTTTTTCATTTTTTGACACAAAAACAGTGACCCCGGTCATGCCGAACTATCGACATTCTGGACAGGCCTAAAAAAAACATTTTAAAACCATTTTCACAAAAAATTGCAGATATTTTTTTTTCATTTTTTGACACAAAAACAGTGACCCCGGTCATGCCGAACTATCTACATTCTGGACAAGCCTAAAAAAAACATTTTAAAACCATTTTCACAAAAAATTGCAGATTTCTATTTTTGTCACCAAAAACGATGACTCCGATCATGCCGAACTAGCGACATTTTGGACAGGCCTAAAAAAACATTTTAAAACCATTTTCACCAAAAAATTGCAGATATTTTTTTTTCATTTTCGTGACACAAAAACAGTGAACCCGGTCATGCCGAACTAGCGACGTTCTGGACAGGCCTAAAAAAACATTTTATAACCATTTTCACAAAAAATTGCTGATTTTTTTTTTTCATTTTCGTGACACAAAAACAGTGACCCCGGTCATGCTGAACTAGCGACATTCTGGACAGGCCTAAAAAAAACATTTTAAAACCATTTTCACAAAAAATTGCAGATTTCTATTTTTGTCACCAAAAACGATGACTCCGATCATGCCGAACTAGCGAAATTTTGGACAGGCCTAAAAAAAACATTTTAGAACCATTTTCACAAAAAAAGCTCAGATTTTTTTTTTCATTTTTTGACACAAAAACAGTGACCCCGGTCATGCCGAACTATCGACATTCTGGACAGGCCTAAAAAAAACATTTTAGAACCATTTTCACAAAAAATTGCAGATATATTTTTTTCATTTTTTGACACAAAAACAGTGACCCCGGTCATGCCGAACTATCTACATTCTGGACATGCCTAAAAAAACATTTTAAAACCATTTTCACAAAAAATTGCAGATTTCTATTTTTGTCACCAAAAACGATGACTCCGATCATGCCGAACTAGCGACATTTTGGACAAGCCTAAAAAAAACATTTTAGAACCATTTTCACCAAAAAATTGCAGATATTTTTTTTTCATTTTCGTGACACAAAAACAGTGAACCCGGTCATGCCGAACTAGCGACGTTCTGGACAGGCCTAAAAAAACATTTTATAACCATTTTCACAAAAAATTGCTGATTTTTTTTTTTCATTTTCGTGACACAAAAACAGTGACCCCGGTCATGCTGAACTAGCGACATTCTGGACAGGCCTAAAAAAAACATTTTAAAACCATTTTCACAAAAAATTGCAGATTTCTATTTTTGTCACCAAAAACGATGACTCCGATCATGCCGAACTAGCGAAATTTTGGACAGGCCTAAAAAAAACATTTTAGAACCATTTTCACAAAAAAAGCTCAGATTTTTTTTTTCATTTTTTGACACAAAAACAGTGACCCCGGTCATGCCGAACTATCGACATTCTGGACAGGCCTAAAAAAAACATTTTAGAACCATTTTCACAAAAAATTGCAGATATATTTTTTTCATTTTTTGACACAAAAACAGTGACCCCGGTCATGCCGAACTATCTACATTCTGGACATGCCTAAAAAAACATTTTAAAACCATTTTCACAAAAAATTGCAGATTTCTATTTTTGTCACCAAAAACGATGACTCCGATCATGCCGAACTAGCGACATTTTGGACAAGCCTAAAAAAAACATTTTAGAACCATTTTCACAAAAAATTGCAGATTTTTTTTTTCTTCATTTTTTGACACAAAAACAGTGACCCAGATCATGCAGAACTATCTACATTCTGGACATGCCTAAAAAAACATTTTAAAACCATTTTCACAAAAAATTGCAGATTTCTATTTTTGTCACCAAAAACGATGACTCCGATCATGCCGAACTAGCGACATTTTGGACAGGCCTAAAAAAAACATTTTAGAACCATTTTCGCAAAAAATTGCAGATATTTTTTTTTCATTTTTTGACACAAAAACAGTGACCCCGGTCATGCCGAACTATCGACATTCTGGACAGGCCTAAAAAAAACATTTTAAAACCATTTTCACAAAAAATTGCAGATATTTTTTTTTCTTTTTTTGACACAAAAACAGTGACCCCGGTCATGCCGAACTATCTACATTCTGGACAAGCCTAAAAAAAACATTTTAAAACCATTTTCACAAAAAATTGCAGATTTCTATTTTTGTCACCAAAAACGATGACTCCGATCATGCAGAACTATCGACATTCTGGACAGGCCTAAAAAAAACATTTTAGAACCATTTTCACAAAAAATTGCAGATATTTTTTTTTCATTTTTTGACACAAAAACAGTGACCCCGGTCATGCCGAACTATCTACATTCTGGATAAGCCTAAAAAAAACATTTTAAAACCATTTTCACCAAAAATTGCAGATTTCTATTTTTGTCACCAAAAACGATGATTTCGATCATGCCGAACTAGCGACATTTTGGACAGGCCTAAAAAAACATTTTAAAACCATTTTCACAAAAAAATTGCAGATATTTTTTTTTCATTTTCGTGACACAAAAACAGTGACCCCGGTCATGCCGAACTAGCGACGTTCTGGACAGGCCTAAAAAAAACATTTTAAAACCATTTTCACAAAATATTGCAGATTTCTATTTTTGTCACCAAAAACGATGACTCCGATCATGCCGAACTAGCGAAATTTTGGACAGGCCTAAAAAAAACATTTTAGAACCATTTTCACAAAAAAAGCTCAGATTTTTTTTTTCATTTTTTGACACAAAAACAGTGACCCCGGTCATGCAGAACTATCGACATTCTGGACAGGCCTAAAAAAAACATTTTAGAACCATTTTCACAAAAAATTGCAGAAATATATTTTTTTCATTTTTTGACACAAAAACAGTGACCCCGGTCATGCCGAACTATCTACATTCTGGACATGCCTAAAAAAACATTTTAAAACCATTTTCACAAAAAATTGCAGATTTCTATTTTTGTCACCAAAAACGATGACTCCGATCATGCCGAACTAGCGACATTTTGGACAGGCCTAAAAAAAACATTTTAAAACCATTTTCACAAAAAATTGCAGATTTCTATTTTTGTCACCAAAAACGATGACTCCGATCATGCCGAACTAGCGAAATTTTGGACAGGCCTAAAAAAAACATTTTAGAACCATTTTCACAAAAAAAGCTCAGATTTTTTTTTTCATTTTTTGACACAAAAACAGTGACCCCGGTCATGCCGAACTATCGACATTCTGGACAGGCCTAAAAAAAACATTTTAAAACCATTTTCACAAAAAATTGCAGATTTCTATTTTTGTCACCAAAAACGATGACTCCGATCATGCCGAACTAGCGACATTTTGGACAGGCCTAAAAAAAACATTTTAGAACCATTTTCACAAAAAATTGCAGATATTTTTTTTTCATTTTTTGACACAAAAACAGTGACCCCGGTCATGCCGAACTATCTACATTCTGGACATGCCTAAAAAAACTTTTTAAAACCATTTTCACAAAAAATTGCAGATTTCTATTTTTGTCACCAAAAACGATGACTCCGATCATGCCGAACTATCTACATTCTGGACATGCCTAAAAAAACATTTTAAAACCATTTTCACAAAAAATTGCAGATTTCTATTTTTGTCACCAAAAACGATGACTCCGATCATGCCGAACTAGCGACATTTTGGACAGGCCTAAAAAAAAACATTTTAGAACCATTTTCACAAAAAAAGCTCAACATTTTTTTTTCATTTTTTGACACAAAAACAGTGACCCCGGTCATGCCGAACTATCGACATTCTGCACAGGCCTAAAAAAAAACATTTTAAAACCATTTTCACAAAAAATTGCAGATATTTTTTTTTCATTTTTTGACACAAAAACAGTGACCCCGGTCATGCCGAACTTGCGACGTTCTGGACAGGCCTAAAAAAACATTTTATAACCATTTTCACAAAAAATTGCTGTTTTTTTTTTTTTCATTTTCGTGACACAAAAACAGTGACCCCGGTCATGCTGAACTAGCGACATTCTGGACAGGCCTAAAAAAAACATTTTAGAACCATTTTCACAAAAAAAGCTCAGATTTTTTTTTTCATTTTTTGACACAAAAACAGTGACCCCGGTCATGCCGAACTATCGACATTCTGGACAGGCCTAAAAAAAACATTTTAGAACCATTTTCACAAAAAATTGCAGATATATTTTTTTCATTTTTTGACACAAAAACAGTGACCCCGGTCATGCCGAACTATCTACATTCTGGACATGCCTAAAAAAACATTTTAAAACCATTTTCACAAAAAATTGCAGATTTCTATTTTTGTCACCAAAAACGATGACTCCGATCATGCCGAACTAGCGACATTTTGGACAGGCCTAAAAAAAACATTTTAGAACCATTTTCACAAAAAATTGCAGATATTTTTTTTTCATTTTTTGACACAAAAACAGTGACCCCGGTCATGCCGAACTATCTACATTCTGGACATGCCTAAAAAAACTTTTTAAAACCATTTTCACAAAAAATTGCAGATTTCTATTTTTGTCACCAAAAACGATGACTCCGATCATGCCGAACTATCTACATTCTGGACATGCCTAAAAAAACATTTTAAAACCATTTTCACAAAAAATTGCAGATTTCTATTTTTGTCACCAAAAACGATGACTCCGATCATGCCGAACTAGCGACATTTTGGACAGGCCTAAAAAAAAACATTTTAGAACCATTTTCACAAAAAAAGCTCAACATTTTTTTTTTCATTTTTTGACACAAAAACAGTGACCCCGGTCATGCCGAACTATCGACATTCTGCACAGGCCTAAAAAAAAACATTTTAAAACCATTTTCACCAAAAATAGCTGTTTTTTTTTTTTTCATTTTCGTGACACAAAAACAGTGACCCCGGTCATGCTGAACTAGCGACATTCTGGACAGGCCTAAAAAAAACATTTTAAAACCATTTTCACAAAAAATTGCAGATTTCTATTTTTGTCACCAAAAACGATGACTCCGATCATGCCGAACTAGCGAAATTTTGGACAGGCCTAAAAAAAACATTTTAGAAACATTTTCACAAAAAAAGCTCAGATTTTTTTTTTCATTTTTTGACACAAAAACAGTGACCCCGGTCATGCCGAACTATCTACATTCTGGACATGCCTAAAAAAACATTTTAAAACCATTTTCACAAAAAATTGCAGATTTCTATTTTTGTCACCAAAAACGATGACTCCGATCATGCCGAACTAGCGAAATTTTGGACAGGCCTAAAAAAAAACATTTTAGAACCATTTTCACAAAAAATTGCAGATTTTTTTTTTCTTCATTTTTTGACACAAAAACAGTGACCCCAGTCATGCCGAACTATCGACATTCTGCACAGGCCTAAAAAAAAAACATTTTAAAACCATTTTCACAAAAAATTGCAGATATTTTTTTTTCATTTTTTGACACAAAAACAGTGACCCCGGTCATGCCGAACTTGCGACGTTCTGGACAGGCCTAAAAAAACATTTTATAACCATTTTCACAAAAAATTGCTGATTTTTTTTTTTTCATTTTCGTGACACAAAAACAGTGACCCCGGTCATGCTGAACTAGCGACATTCTAGACAGGCCTAAAAAAAACATTTTAAAACCATTTTCACAAAAAATTGCAGATTTCTATTTTTATCACCAAAAACGATGACTCCGATCATGCCGAACTAGCGAAATTTTGGACAGGCCTAAAAAAAACATTTTAGAACCATTTTCACAAAAAAAGCTCAGATTTTTTGTTTTCATTTTTTTACACAAAAACAGTGACCCCGGTCATGCCGAACTATCGACATTCTGGACAGGCCTAAAAAAAACATTTTAGAAGCATTTTCACAAAAAATTGCAGATATATTTTTTTCATTTTTTGACACAAAAACAGTGACCCCAGTCATGCCGAACTATCTACATTCTGGACATGCCTAAAAAAACATTTTAAAACCATTTTCACAAAAAATTGCAGATTTCTATTTTTGTCACCAAAAACGATGACTCCGATCATGCCGAACTAGCGAAATTTTGGACAGGCCTAAAAAAAAACATTTTAGAACCATTTTCACAAAAAATTGCAGATTTTTTTTTTCTTCATTTTTTGACACAAAAACAGTGACCCCGGTCATGCCGAACTAGCGACATTCTGGACAGGCCTAAAAAACATTTTAAAACCATTTTCACAAAAAATTGCAGATTTCTATTTTTGTCACCAAAAACGATGACTCCAATCATGCCGAACTAGCGACATTTTGGACAGGCCTAAAAAAAACATTTTAGAACCATTTTCACAAAAAATTGCAGATATTTTTTTTTCATTTTTTGACACAAAAACAGTGACCCCGGTCATGCCGAACTATCGACATTCTGGACAGGCCTAAACAAAACATTTTAGAACCATTTTCACAAAAAATTGCAGATATTTTTTTTTCATTTTTTGACACAAAAACAGTGACCCCGGTCATGCCGAACTATCTACATTCTGGACAAGCCTAAAAAAAACATTTTAAAACCATTTTCACAAAAAATTGCAGATTTCTATTTTTGTCACCAAAAACGATGACTCCGATCATGCCGAACTAGCGACATTTTGGACAGGCCTAAAAAAACATTTTAAAACCATTTTCACAAAAAAATTGCAGATATTTTTTTTTCATTTTCGTGACACAAAAACAGTGACCCCGGTCATGCCGAACTAGCGACGTTCTGGACAGGCCTAAAAAAACATTTTATAACCATTTTCACCAAAAATTGCTGATTTTTTTTTTTTCATTTTCGTGACACAAAAACAGTGACCCCGGTCATGCTGAACTAGCGACATTCTGGACAGGCCTAAAAAAAACATTTTAAAACCATTTTCACAAAATATTGCAGATTTCTATTTTTGTCACCAAAAACGATGACTCCGATCATGCCGAACTAGCAAAATTTTGGACAGGCCTAAAAAAAACATTTTAGAACCATTTTCACAAAAAAAGCTCAGATTTTTTTTTTCATTTTTTGACACAAAAACAGTGACCCCGGTCATGCAGAACTATCGACATTCTGGACAGGCCTAAAAAAAACATTTTAGAACCATTTTCACAAAAAATTGCAGAAATATATTTTTTTCATTTTTTGACACAAAAACAGTGACCCCGGTCATGCCGAACTATCTACATTCTGGACATGCCTAAAAAAACATTTTAAAACCATTTTCACAAAAAATTGCAGATTTCTATTTTTGTCACCAAAAACGATGACTCCGATCATGCCGAACTAGCGACATTTTGGACAGGCCTAAAAAAAACATTTTAAAACCATTTTCACAAAAAATTGCAGATTTCTATTTTTGTCACCAAAAACGATGACTCCGATCATGCCGAACTAGCGAAATTTTGGACAGGCCTAAAAAAAACATTTTAGAACCATTTTCACAAAAAAAGCTCAGATTTTTTTTTTCATTTTTTGACACAAAAACAGTGACCCCGGTCATGCCGAACTATCGACATTCTGGACAGGCCTAAAAAAAACATTTTAAAACCATTTTCACAAAAAATTGCAGATTTCTATTTTTGTCACCAAAAACGATGACTCCGATCATGCCGAACTAGCGACATTTTGGACAGGCCTAAAAAAAACATTTTAGAACCATTTTCACAAAAAATTGCAGATATTTTTTTTTCATTTTTTGACACAAAAACAGTGACCCCGGTCATGCCGAACTATCTACATTCTGGACATGCCTAAAAAAACTTTTTAAAACCATTTTCACAAAAAATTGCAGATTTCTATTTTTGTCACCAAAAACGATGACTCCGATCATGCCGAACTATCTACATTCTGGACATGCCTAAAAAAACATTTTAAAACCATTTTCACAAAAAATTGCAGATTTCTATTTTTGTCACCAAAAACGATGACTCCGATCATGCCGAACTAGCGACATTTTGGACAGGCCTAAAAAAAAACATTTTAGAACCATTTTCACAAAAAAAGCTCAACATTTTTTTTTCATTTTTTGACACAAAAACAGTGACCCCGGTCATGCCGAACTATCGACATTCTGCACAGGCCTAAAAAAAAACATTTTAAAACCATTTTCACAAAAAATTGCAGATATTTTTTTTTCATTTTTTGACACAAAAACAGTGACCCCGGTCATGCCGAACTTGCGACGTTCTGGACAGGCCTAAAAAAACATTTTATAACCATTTTCACAAAAAATTGCTGTTTTTTTTTTTTTCATTTTCGTGACACAAAAACAGTGACCCCGGTCATGCTGAACTAGCGACATTCTGGACAGGCCTAAAAAAAACATTTTAAAACCATTTTCACAAAAAATTGCAGATTTCTATTTTTGTCACCAAAAACGATGACTCCGATCATGCCGAACTAGCGAAATTTTGGACAGGCCTAAAAAAAACATTTTAGAACCATTTTCACAAAAAAAGCTCAGATTTTTTTTTTCATTTTTTGACACAAAAACAGTGACCCCGGTCATGCCGAACTATCGACATTCTGGACAGGCCTAAAAAAAACATTTTAGAACCATTTTCACAAAAAATTGCAGATATATTTTTTTCATTTTTTGACACAAAAACAGTGACCCCGGTCATGCCGAACTATCTACATTCTGGACATGCCTAAAAAAACATTTTAAAACCATTTTCACAAAAAATTGCAGATTTCTATTTTTGTCACCAAAAACGATGACTCCGATCATGCCGAACTAGCGACATTTTGGACAGGCCTAAAAAAAACATTTTAGAACCATTTTCACAAAAAATTGCAGATATTTTTTTTTCATTTTTTGACACAAAAACAGTGACCCCGGTCATGCCGAACTACCTACATTCTGGACATGCCTAAAAAAACTTTTTAAAACCATTTTCACAAAAAATTGCAGATTTCTATTTTTGTCACCAAAAACGATGACTCCGATCATGCCGAACTATCTACATTCTGGACATGCCTAAAAAAACATTTTAAAACCATTTTCACAAAAAATTGCAGATTTCTATTTTTGTCACCAAAAACGATGACTCCGATCATGCCGAACTAGCGACATTTTGGACAGGCCTAAAAAAAAACATTTTAGAACCATTTTCACAAAAAAAGCTCAACATTTTTTTTTTCATTTTTTGACACAAAAACAGTGACCCCGGTCATGCCGAACTATCGACATTCTGCACAGGCCTAAAAAAAAACATTTTAAAACCATTTTCACCAAAAATAGCTGTTTTTTTTTTTTTCATTTTCGTGACACAAAAACAGTGACCCCGGTCATGCTGAACTAGCGACATTCTGGACAGGCCTAAAAAAAACATTTTAAAACCATTTTCACAAAAAATTGCAGATTTCTATTTTTGTCACCAAAAACGATGACTCCGATCATGCCGAACTAGCGAAATTTTGGACAGGCCTAAAAAAAACATTTTAGAAACATTTTCACAAAAAAAGCTCAGATTTTTTTTTTCATTTTTTGACACAAAAACAGTGACCCCGGTCATGCCGAACTATCTACATTCTGGACATGCCTAAAAAAACATTTTAAAACCATTTTCACAAAAAATTGCAGATTTCTATTTTTGTCACCAAAAACGATGACTCCGATCATGCCGAACTAGCGAAATTTTGGACAGGCCTAAAAAAAAACATTTTAGAACCATTTTCACAAAAAATTGCAGATTTTTTTTTTCTTCATTTTTTGACACAAAAACAGTGACCCCAGTCATGCCGAACTATCGACATTCTGCACAGGCCTAAAAAAAAACATTTTAAAACCATTTTCACAAAAAATTGCAGATATTTTTTTTTCATTTTTTGACACAAAAACAGTGACCCCGGTCATGCCGAACTTGCGACGTTCTGGACAGGCCTAAAAAAACATTTTATAACCATTTTCACAAAAAATTGCTGATTTTTTTTTTTTCATTTTCGTGACACAAAAACAGTGACCCCGGTCATGCTGAACTAGCGACATTCTAGACAGGCCTAAAAAAAACATTTTAAAACCATTTTCACAAAAAATTGCAGATTTCTATTTTTATCACCAAAAACGATGACTCCGATCATGCCGAACTAGCGAAATTTTGGACAGGCCTAAAAAAAACATTTTAGAACCATTTTCACAAAAAAAGCTCAGATTTTTTGTTTTCATTTTTTTACACAAAAACAGTGACCCCGGTCATGCCGAACTATCGACATTCTGGACAGGCCTAAAAAAAACATTTTAGAAGCATTTTCACAAAAAATTGCAGATATATTTTTTTCATTTTTTGACACAAAAACAGTGACCCCAGTCATGCCGAACTATCTACATTCTGGACATGCCTAAAAAAACATTTTAAAACCATTTTCACAAAAAATTGCAGATTTCTATTTTTGTCACCAAAAACGATGACTCCGATCATGCCGAACTAGCGAAATTTTGGACAGGCCTAAAAAAAAACATTTTAGAACCATTTTCACAAAAAATTGCAGATTTTTTTTTTCTTCATTTTTTGACACAAAAACAGTGACCCCGGTCATGCCGAACTAGCGACATTCTGGACAGGCCTAAAAAACATTTTAAAACCATTTTCACAAAAAATTGCAGATTTCTATTTTTGTCACCAAAAACGATGACTCCAATCATGCCGAACTAGCGACATTTTGGACAGGCCTAAAAAAAACATTTTAGAACCATTTTCACAAAAAATTGCAGATATTTTTTTTTCATTTTTTGACACAAAAACAGTGACCCCGGTCATGCCGAACTATCGACATTCTGGACAGGCCTAAACAAAACATTTTAGAACCATTTTCACAAAAAATTGCAGATATTTTTTTTTCATTTTTTGACACAAAAACAGTGACCCCGGTCATGCCGAACTATCTACATTCTGGACAAGCCTAAAAAAAACATTTTAAAACCATTTTCACAAAAAATTGCAGATTTCTATTTTTGTCACCAAAAACGATGACTCCGATCATGCCGAACTAGCGACATTTTGGACAGGCCTAAAAAAACATTTTAAAACCATTTTCACAAAAAAATTGCAGATATTTTTTTTTCATTTTCGTGACACAAAAACAGTGACCCCGGTCATGCCGAACTAGCGACGTTCTGGACAGGCCTAAAAAAACATTTTATAACCATTTTCACCAAAAATTGCTGATTTTTTTTTTTTCATTTTCGTGACACAAAAACAGTGACCCCGGTCATGCTGAACTAGCGACATTCTGGACAGGCCTAAAAAAAACATTTTAAAACCATTTTCACAAAATATTGCAGATTTCTATTTTTGTCACCAAAAACGATGACTCCGATCATGCCGAACTAGCAAAATTTTGGACAGGCCTAAAAAAAACATTTTAGAACCATTTTCACAAAAAAAGCTCAGATTTTTTTTTTCATTTTTTGACACAAAAACAGTGACCCCGGTCATGCAGAACTATCGACATTCTGGACAGGCCTAAAAAAAACATTTTAGAACCATTTTCACAAAAAATTGCAGATATATTTTTTTCATTTTTTGACACAAAAACAGTGACCCAAGTCATGCCGAACTATCTACATTCTGGACATGCCTAAAAAAACATTTTAAAAACATTTTCACAAAAAATTGCAGATTTCTATTTTTGTCACCAAAAACGATGACTCCGATCATGCCGAACTAGCGACATTTTGGACAGGCCTAAAAAAAACATTTTAGAACCATTTTCACAAAAAATTGCAGATTTTTTTTTTCTTCATTTTTTGACACAAAAACAGTGACCCCGGTCATGCCGAACTATCTACATTCTGGACATGCCTAAAAAAACATTTTAAAACCATTTTCACAAAAAATTGCAGATTTCTATTTTTGTCACCAAAAACGATGACTCCGATCATGCCGAACTAGCGACATTTTGGACAGGCCTAAAAAAAACATTTTAAAACCATTTTCACAAAAAATTGCAGATTTCGATTTTTGTCACCAAAAACGATGACTCCGATCATGCCGAACTAGCGAAATTTTGGACAGGCCTAAAAAAAACATTTTAGAACCATTTACACAAAAAAAGCTCAGATTTTTTTTTTCATTTTTTGACACAAAAACAGTGACCCCGGTCATGCCGAACTATCGACATTCTGGACAGGCCTAAAAAAAACATTTTAAAACCATTTTCACAAAAAATTGCAGATTTCTATTTTTGTCACCAAAAACGATGACTCCGATCATGCCGAACTAGCGACATTTTGGACAGGCCTAAAAAAAACATTTTAGAACCATTTTCACAAAAAATTGCAGATATTTTTTTTTCATTTTTTGACACAAAAACAGTGACCCCGGTCATGCCGAACTATCTACATTCTGGACATGCCTAAAAAAACTTTTTAAAACCATTTTCACAAAAAATTGCAGATTTCTATTTTTGTCACCAAAAACGATGACTCCGATCATGCCGAACTATCTACATTCTGGACATGCCTAAAAAAACATTTTAAAACCATTTTCACAAAAAATTGCAGATTTCTATTTTTGTCACCAAAAACGATGACTCCGATCATGCCGAACTATCTACATTCTGGACATGCCTAAAAAAACATTTTAAAACCATTTTCACAAAAAATTGCAGATTTCTATTTTTGTCACCAAAAACGATGACTCCGATCATGCCGAACTAGCGACATTTTGGACAGGCCTAAAAAAAACATTTTAGAACCATTTTCACAAAAAAAGCTCAACATTTTTTTTTTCATTTTTTGACACAAAAACAGTGACCCCGGTCATGCCGAACTATCGACATTCTGCACAGGCCTAAAAAAAAACATTTTAAAACCATTTTCACAAAAAATTGCAGATATTTTTTTTTCATTTTTTGACACAAAAACAGTGACCCCGGTCATGCCGAACTTGCGACGTTCTGGACAGGCCTAAAAAAACATTTTATAACCATTTTCACAAAAAATTGCTGATTTTTTTTTTTTCATTTTCGTGACACAAAAACAGTGACCCCGGTCATGCTGAACTAGCGACATTCTGGACAGGCCTAAAAAAAACATTTTAAAACCATTTTCACAAAAAAAGCTCAGATTTTTTGTTTTCATTTTTTTACACAAAAGCAGTGACCCCGGTCATGCCGAACTATCGACATTCTGGACAGGCCTAAAAAAAACATTTTAGAAGCATTTTCACAAAAAATTGCAGATATATTTTTTTCATTTTTTGACACAAAAACAGTGACCCCGGTCATGCCGAACTATCTACATTCTGGAAATGCCTAAAAAAACATTTTAAAACCATTTTCACAAAAAATTGCAGATTTCTATTTTTGTCACCAAAAACGATGACTCCAATCATGCCGAACTAGCGACATTTTGGACAGAACTAAAAAAAACATTTTAGAACCATTTTCACAAAAAATTGCATATATTTTTTTTTCATTTTTTGACACAAAAACAGTGACCCCGGTCATGCCGAACTATCTACATTCTGGACATGCCTAAAAAAACTTTTTAAAACCATTTTCACAAAAAATTGCAGATTTCTATTTTTGTCACCAAAAACGATGACTCCGATCATGCCGAACTATCTACATTCTGGACATGCCTAAAAAAATATTTTAAAACCATTTTCACAAAAAATTGCAGATTTCTATTTTTGTCACCAAAAACGATGACTCCAATCATGCCGAACTAGCGACATTTTGGACAGGCCTAAAAAAAACATTTTAGAACCATTTTCACAAAAAATTGCAATTATTTTTTTTTCATTTTTTGACACAAAAACAGTGACCCCGGTCATGCCGAACTATCTACATTCTGGACATGCCTAAAAAAACTTTTTAAAACTATTTTCACAAAAAATTGCAGATTTCTATTTTTGTCACCAAAAACGATGACTCCGATCATGCCGAACTATCTACATTCTGGACATGCCTAAAAAAACATTTTAAAACCATTTTCACAAAAAATTGCAGATTTCTATTTTTGTCACCAAAAACGATGACTCCGATCATGCCGAACTAGCGACATTTTGGACAGGCCTAAAAAAAAACATTTTAGAACCATTTTCACAAAAAATTGCAGATATTTTTTTTTCATTTTCGTGACACAAAAACAGTGACCCCGGTCATGCCGAACTATCGACATTCTGCACAGGCCTAAAAAAAAACATTTTAAAACCATTTTCACAAAAAATTGCAGATTTCTATTTTTGTCACCAAAAACGATGAGTCCGATCATGCCGAACTAGCGAAATTTTGGACAGGCCTAAAAAAAACATTTTAGAACCATTTTCACAAAAAAAGCTCAGATTTTTTGTTTTCATTTTTTTACACAAAAACAGTGACCCCGGTCATGCCGAACTATCGACATTCTGGACAGGCCTAAAAAAAACATTTTAGAACCATTTTCACCAAAAATTGCAGATTTTTTTTTTCTTCATTTTTTGACACAAAAACAGTCACCCCGGCCATGCCGAACTAGCGACATTCTGGACAGGCCTAAAAAACATTTTAAAACCATTTTCACAAAAAATTGCAGATTTCTATTTTTGTCACCAAAAACGATGACTCCGATCATGCCGAACTAGCGACATTTTGGACAGGCCTAAAAAAAACATTTTAGAACCATTTTCACAAAAAATTGCAGATATTTTTTTTTCATTTTTTGACACAAAAACAGTGACCCCGGTCATGCCGAACTATCTACATTCTGGACAAGCCTAAAAAAAACATTTTAAAACCATTTTCACAAAAAATTGCAGATTTCTATTTTTGTCACCAAAAACGATGACTCCGATCATGCCGAACTAGCGAAATTTTGGACAGGCCTAAAAAAAACATTTTAGAACCATTTTCACAAAAAAAGCTCAGATTTTTTTTTTCAGTTTTTGACACAAAAACAGTGACCCCGGTCATGCCGAACTATCGACATTCTGGACAGGCCTAAAAAAAACATTTTAGAACCATTTTCACAAAAAATTGCAGATATATTTTTTTCATTTTTTGACACAAAAACAGTGACCCCGGTCATGCTGAACTATCGACATTCTGGACAGGCCTAAACAAAACATTTTAAAACCATTTTCACAAAAAATTGCAGATATTTTTTTTTCATTTTTTGACACAAAAACAGTGACCCCGGTCATGCCGAACTAGCGACGTTCTGGACAGGCCTAAAAAAACATTTTATAACCATTTTCACAAAAAATTGCTGATTTTTTTTTTTTCATTTTCGTGACACAAAAACAGTGACCCCGGTCATGCTGAACTAGCGACATTCTGGACAGGCCTAAAAAAAACATTTTAAAACCATTTTCACAAAATATTGCAGATTTCTATTTTTGTCACCAAAAAGGATGACTCCGATCATGCCGAACTAGCAAAATTTTGGACAGGCCTAAAAAAAACATTTTAGAACCATTTTCACAAAAAAAGCTCCGATTTTTTTTTTCATTTTTTGACACAAAAACAGTGACCCCGGTCATGCCGAACTATCGACATTCTGGACAGGCCTAAAAAAAACATTTTAGAACCATTTTCACAAAAAATTGCAGATATTTTTTTTTCATTTTTTGACACAAAAACAGTGACCCCGGTCATGCCGAACTATCTACATTCTGGACATGCCTAAAAAAACATTTTAAAACCATTTTCACAAAAAATTGCAGATTTCTATTTTTGTCA
The DNA here is from genome assembly GCF_965601325.2 of Salmo salar. Classification (NCBI taxonomy): domain Eukaryota; kingdom Metazoa; phylum Chordata; class Actinopteri; order Salmoniformes; family Salmonidae; genus Salmo; species Salmo salar. Next base: position 215,599 of record NW_027675456.1, read on the forward strand.
CCAAAAACGATGACTCCGATCATGCCGAACTAGCGACATTTTGGACAGGCCTAAAAAAAACATTTTAGAACCATTTTCACAAAAAATTGCAGATTTTTTTTTTCTTCATTTTTTGACACAAAAACAGTGACCCCGGTCATGCCGAACTATCTACATTCTGGACATGCCTAAAAAAACATTTTAAAACCATTTTCACAAAAAATTGCAGATTTCTATTTTTGTCACCAAAAACGATGACTCCGATCATGCCGAACTAGCGACATTTTGGACAGGCCTAAAAAAAACATTTTAAAACCATTTTCACAAAAAATTGCAGATTTCGATTTTTGTCACCAAAAACGATGACTCCGATCATGCCGAACTAGCGAAATTTTGGACAGGCCTAAAAAAAACATTTTAGAACCATTTTCACAAAAAAAGCTCAGATTTTTTGTTTTCATTTTTTTACACAAAAGCAGTGACCCCGGTCATGCCGAACTATCGACATTCTGGACAGGCCTAAAAAAAACATTTTAGAAGCATTTTCACAAAAAATTGCAGATATATTTTTTTCATTTTTTGACACAAAAACAGTGACCCCGGTCATGCCGAACTAGCGACATTCTGGACAGGCCTAAAAAACATTTTAAAACCATTTTCACAAAAAATTGCAGATTTCTATTTTCGTCACCAAAAACGATGACTCCGATCATGCCGAACTATCTACATTCTGGACATGGCTAAAAAAACATTTTAAAACCATTTTCACAAAAAATTGCAGATTTCTATTTTTGTCACCAAAAACGATGACTCCGATCATGCCGAACTAGCGACATTTTGGACAGGCCTAAAAAAAAACATTTTAGAACCATTTTCACAAAAAAAGCTCAACATTTTTTTTTCATTTTTTGACACAAAAACAGTGACCCCGGTCATGCCGAACTATCGACATTCTGCACAGGCCTAAAAAAAAACATTTTAAAACCATTTTCACAAAAAATTGCAGATATTTTTTTGTCACCAAAAACGATGACTCCGATCATGCCGAACTATCTACATTCTGGACATGCCTAAAAAAACATTTTAAAACCATTTTCACAAAAAATTGCAGATTTCTATTTTTGTCACCAAAAACGATGACTCCGATCATGCCGAACTAGCGACATTTTGGACAGGCCTAAAAAAAAACATTTTAGAACCATTTTCACAAAAAAAGCTCAACATTTTTTTTTTCATTTTTTGACACAAAAACAGTGACCCCGGTCATGCCGAACTATCGACATTCTGCACAGGCCTAAAAAAAAACATTTTAAAACCATTTTCACAAAAAATTGCAGATATTTTTTTTTCATTTTTTGACACAAAAACAGTGACCCCGGTCATGCCGAACTTGCGACGTTCTGGACAGGCCTAAAAAAACATTTTATAACCATTTTCACAAAAAATTGCTGATTTTTTTTTTTTCATTTTCGTGACACAAAAACAGTGACCCCGGTCATGCTGAACTAGCGACATTCTGGACAGGCCTAAAAAAAACATTTTAAAACCATTTTCACAAAAAATTGCAGATTTCTATTTTTGTCACCAAAAACGATGACTCCGATCATGCCGAACTAGCGACATTTTGGACAGGCCTAAAAAAAAACATTTTAGAACCATTTTCACAAAAAATTGCAGATTTTTTTTTTCTTCATTTTTTGACACAAAAACAGTGACCCCGGTCATGCCGAACTAGCGACATTCTGGACAGGCCTAAAAAACATTTTAAAACCATTTTCACAAAAAATTGCAGATTTCTATTTTTGTCACCAAAAACGATGACTCCAATCATGCCGAACTAGCGACATTTTGGACAGGCCTAAAAAAAACATTTTAGAACCATTTTCACAAAAAATTGCAGATATTTTTTTTTCATTTTTTGACACAAAAACAGTGACCCCGGTCATGCCGAACTATCTACATTCTGGACATGCCTAAAAAAACTTTTTAAAACCATTTTCACAAAAAATTGCAGATTTCTATTTTTGTCACCAAAAACGATGACTCCGATCATGCCGAACTATCTACATTCTGGACATGCCTAAAAAAACATTTTATAACCATTTTCACAAAAAATTGCTGATTTTTTTTTTTTCATTTTCGTGACACAAAAACAGTGACCCCGGTCATGCTGAACTAGCGACATTCTGGACAGGCCTAAAAAAAACATTTTAAAACCATTTTCACAAAAAAAGCTCAGATTTTTTGTTTTCATTTTTTTACACAAAAGCAGTGACCCCGGTCATGCCGAACTATCGACATTCTGGACAGGCCTAAAAAAAACATTTTAGAAGCATTTTCACAAAAAATTGCAGATATATTTTTTTCATTTTTTGACACAAAAACAGTGACCCCGGTCATGCCGAACTATCTACATTCTGGAAATGCCTAAAAAAACATTTTAAAACCATTTTCACAAAAAATTGCAGATTTCTATTTTTGTCACCAAAAACGATGACTCCAATCATGCCGAACTAGCGACATTTTGGACAGGCCTAAAAAAAACATTTTAGAACCATTTTCACAAAAAATTGCAGATATTTTTTTTTCATTTTTTGACACAAAAACAGTGACCCCGGTCATGCCGAACTATCTACATTCTGGACATGCCTAAAAAAACTTTTTAAAACCATTTTCACAAAAAATTGCAGATTTCTATTTTTGTCACCAAAAACGATGACTCCGATCATGCCGAACTATCTACATTCTGGACATGCCTAAAAAAACATTTTAAAACCATTTTCACAAAAAATTGCAGATTTCTATTTTTGTCACCAAAAACGATGACTCCAATCATGCCGAACTAGCGACATTTTGGACAGGCCTAAAAAAAACATTTTAGAACCATTTTCACAAAAAATTGCAGATATTTTTTTTTCATTTTTTGACACAAAAACAGTGACCCCGGTCATGCCGAACTATCTACATTCTGGACATGCCTAAAAAAACTTTTTAAAACCATTTTCACAAAAAATTGCAGATTTCTATTTTTGTCACCAAAAACGATGACTCCGATCATGCCGAACTATCTACATTCTGGACATGCCTAAAAAAACATTTTAAAACCATTTTCACAAAAAATTGCAGATTTCTATTTTTGTCACCAAAAACGATGACTCCAATCATGCCGAACTAGCGACATTTTGGACAGGCCTAAAAAAAACATTTTAGAACCATTTTCACAAAAAATTGCAGATATTTTTTTTTCATTTTTTGACACAAAAACAGTGACCCCGGTCATGCCGAACTATCTACATTCTGGACATGCCTAAAAAAACTTTTTAAAACCATTTTCACAAAAAATTGCAGATTTCTATTTTTGTCACCAAAAACGATGACTCCGATCATGCCGAACTATCTACATTCTGGACATGCCTAAAAAAACATTTTAAAACCATTTTCACAAAAAATTGCAGATTTCTATTTTTGTCACCAAAAACGATGACTCCGATCATGCCGAACTAGCGACATTTTGGACAGGCCTAAAAAAAAACATTTTAGAACCATTTTCACAAAAAATTGCAGATATTTTTTTTTCATTTTCGTGACACAAAAACAGTGACCCCGGTCATGCCGAACTATCGACATTCTGCACAGGCCTAAAAAAAAACATTTTAAAACCATTTTCACAAAAAATTGCAGATATATTTTTTTCATTTTCGTGACACAAAAACAGTGACCCCGGTCATGCTGAACTAGCGACATTCTGGACAGGCCTAAAAAAAACATTTTAAAACCATTTTCACAAAAAATTGCAGATTTCTATTTTTGTCACCAAAAACGATGAGTCCGATCATGCCGAACTAGCGAAATTTTGGACAGGCCTAAAAAAAACATTTTAGAACCATTTTCACAAAAAAAGCTCAGATTTTTTGTTTTCATTTTTTTACACAAAAACAGTGACCCCGGTCATGCCGAACTATCGACATTCTGGACAGGCCTAAAAAAAACATTTTAGAACCATTTTCACCAAAAATTGCAGATTTTTTTTTTCTTCATTTTTTGACACAAAAACAGTCACCCCGGCCATGCCGAACTAGCGACATTCTGGACAGGCCTAAAAAACATTTTAAAACCATTTTCACAAAAAATTGCAGATTTCTATTTTTGTCACCAAAAACGATGACTCCGATCATGCCGAACTAGCGACATTTTGGACAGGCCTAAAAAAAACATTTTAGAACCATTTTCACAAAAAATTGCAGATATTTTTTTTTCATTTTTTGACACAAAAACAGTGACCCCGGTCATGCCGAACTATCTACATTCTGGACAAGCCTAAAAAAAACATTTTAAAACCATTTTCACAAAAAATTGCAGATTTCTATTTTTGTCACCAAAAACGATGACTCCGATCATGCCGAACTAGCGAAATTTTGGACAGGCCTAAAAAAAACATTTTAGAACCATTTTCACAAAAAAAGCTCAGATTTTTTTTTTCAGTTTTTGACACAAAAACAGTGACCCCGGTCATGCCGAACTATCGACATTCTGGACAGGCCTAAAAAAAACATTTTAGAACCATTTTCACAAAAAATTGCAGATATATTTTTTTCATTTTTTGACACAAAAACAGTGACCCCGGTCATGCTGAACTATCGACATTCTGGACAGGCCTAAACAAAACATTTTAAAACCATTTTCACAAAAAATTGCAGATATTTTTTTTTCATTTTTTGACACAAAAACAGTGACCCCGGTCATGCCGAACTAGCGACGTTCTGGACAGGCCTAAAAAAACATTTTATAACCATTTTCACAAAAAATTGCTGATTTTTTTTTTTTCATTTTCGTGACACAAAAACAGTGACCCCGGTCATGCTGAACTAGCGACATTCTGGACAGGCCTAAAAAAAACATTTTAAAACCATTTTCACAAAATATTGCAGATTTCTATTTTTGTCACCAAAAAGGATGACTCCGATCATGCCGAACTAGCAAAATTTTGGACAGGCCTAAAAAAAACATTTTAGAACCATTTTCACAAAAAAAGCTCCGATTTTTTTTTTCATTTTTTGACACAAAAACAGTGACCCCGGTCATGCAGAACTATCGACATTCTGGACAGGCCTAAAAAAAACATTTTAGAACCATTTTCACAAAAAATTGCAGATATATTTTTTTCATTTTTTGACACAAAAACAGTGACCCAAGTCATGCCGAACTATCTACATTCTGGACATGCCTAAAAAAACATTTTAAAACCATTTTCACAAAAAATTGCAGATTTCTATTTTTGTCACCAAAAACGATGACTCCGATCATGCCGAACTAGCGACATTTTGGACAGGCCTAAAAAAAACATTTTAGAACCATTTTCACAAAAAATTGCAGATTTTTTTTTTCTTCATTTTTTGACACAAAAACAGTGACCCCGGTCATGCCGAACTATCTACATTCTGGACATGCCTAAAAAAACATTTTAAAACCATTTTCACAAAAAATTGCAGATTTCTATTTTTGTCACCAAAAACGATGACTCCGATCATGCCGAACTAGCGACATTTTGGACAGGCCTAAAAAAAACATTTTAAAACCATTTTCACAAAAAATTGCAGATTTCGATTTTTGTCACCAAAAACGATGACTCCGATCATGCCGAACTAGCGAAATTTTGGACAGGCCTAAAAAAAACATTTTAGAACCATTTTCACAAAAAAAGCTCAGATTTTTTGTTTTCATTTTTTTACACAAAAGCAGTGACCCCGGTCATGCCGAACTATCGACATTCTGGACAGGCCTAAAAAAAACATTTTAGAAGCATTTTCACAAAAAATTGCAGATATATTTTTTTCATTTTTTGACACAAAAACAGTGACCCCGGTCATGCCGAACTATCGACATTCTGCACAGGCCTAAAAAAAAACATTTTAAAACCATTTTCACAAAAAATTGCAGATTTCTATTTTTGTCACCAAAAACGATGACTCCGATCATGCCGAACTATCTACATTCTGGACATGCCTAAAAAAACATTTTAAAACCATTTTCACAAAAAATTGCAGATTTCTATTTTTGTCACCAAAAACGATGACTCCGATCATGCCGAACTAGCGACATTTTGGACAGGCCTAAAAAAAAACATTTTAGAACCATTTTCACAAAAAAAGCTCAACATTTTTTTTTTCATTTTTTGACACAAAAACAGTGACCCCGGTCATGCCGAACTATCGACATTCTGCACAGGCCTAAAAAAAAACATTTTAAAACCATTTTCACAAAAAATTGCAGATATTTTTTTTTCATTTTTTGACACAAAAACAGTGACCCCGGTCATGCCGAACTTGCGACGTTCTGGACAGGCCTAAAAAAACATTTTATAACCATTTTCACAAAAAATTGCTGTTTTTTTTTTTTTCATTTTCGTGACACAAAAACAGTGACCCCGGTCATGCTGAACTAGCGACATTCTGGACAGGCCTAAAAAAAACATTTTAAAACCATTTTCACAAAAAATTGCAGATTTCTATTTTTGTCACCAAAAACGATGACTCCGATCATGCCGAACTAGCGACATTTTGGACAGGCCTAAAAAAAAACATTTTAGAACCATTTTCACCAAAAATTGCAGATTTTTTTTTTCTTCATTTTTTGACACAAAAACAGTGACCCCGGTCATGCCGAACTAGCGACATTCTGGACAGGCCTAAAAAACATTTTAAAACCATTTTCACAAAAAATTGCAGATTTCTATTTTTGTCACCAAAAACGATGACTCCAATCATGCCGAACTAGCGACATTTTGGACAGGCCTAAAAAAAACATTTTAGAACCATTTTCACAAAAAATTGCAGATATTTTTTTTTCATTTTTTGACACAAAAACAGTGACCCCGGTCATGCCGAACTATCTACATTCTGGACATGCCTAAAAAAACTTTTTAAAACCATTTTCACAAAAAATTGCAGATTTCTATTTTTGTCACCAAAAACGATGACTCCGATCATGCCGAACTATCTACATTCTGGACATGCCTAAAAAAACATTTTAAAACCATTTTCACAAAAAATTGCAGATTTCTATTTTTGTCACCAAAAACGATGACTCCGATCATGCCGAACTAACGACATTTTGGACAGGCCTAAAAAAAAACATTTTAGAACCATTTTCACAAAAAATTGCAGATATTTTTTTTTCATTTTCGTGACACAAAAACAGTGACCCCGGTCATGCTGAACTAGCGACATTCTGGACAGGCCTAAAAAAAACATTTTAAAACCATTTTCACAAAAAATTGCAGATTTCTATTTTTGTCACCAAAAACGATGACTCCGATCATGCCGAACTAGCGAAATTTTGGACAGGCCTAAAAAAAACATTTTAGAACCATTTTCACAAAAAAAGCTCAGATTTTTTGTTTTCATTTTTTTACACAAAAACAGTGACCCCGGTCATGCCGAACTATCGACATTCTGGACAGGCCTAAAAAAAACATTTTAGAACCATTTTCACCAAAAATTGCAGATTTTTTTTTTCTTCATTTTTTGACACAAAAACAGTCACCCCGGTCATGCCGAACTAGCGACATTCTGGACAGGCCTAAAAAACATTTTAAAACCATTTTCACAAAAAATTGCAGATTTCTATTTTTGTCACCAAAAACGATGACTCCGATCATGCCGAACTAGCGACATTTTGGACAGGCCTAAAAAAAACATTTTAGAACCATTTTCACAAAAAATTGCAGATATTTTTTTTTCATTTTTTGACACAAAAACAGTGACCCCGGTCATGCCGAACTATCTACATTCTGGACATGCCTAAAAAAACATTTTAAAACCATTTTCACAAAAAATTGCAGATTTCTATTTTTGTCACCAAAAACGATGAATCCGATCATGCCGAACTATCTACATTCTGGACATGCCTAAAAAAACATTTTAAAACCATTTTCACAAAAAATTGCAGATTTCTATTTTTGTCACCAAAAACGATGACTCCGATCATGCCGAACTAGCGACATTTTGGACAGGCCTAAAAAAAACATTTTAGAACCATTTTCACAAAAAAAGCTCAACATTTTTTTTTTCATTTTTTGACACAAAAACAGTGACCCCGGTCATGCCGAACTATCGACATTCTGGACAGGCCTAAAAAAAACATTTTAAAACCATTTTCACAAAAAATTGCAGATTTCTATTTTTGTCACCAAAAACGATGACTCCGATCATGCCGAACTAGCGACATTTTGGACAGGCCTAAAAAAAACATTTTAGAACCATTTTCACAAAAAAAGCTAAACATTTTTTTTTTCATTTTTTGACACAAAAACAGTGACCCCGGTCATGCCGAACTATCGACATTCTGGACAGGCCTAAAAAAAACATTTTAAAACCATTTTCACAAAAAATTGCAGATATTTTTTTTTTCATTTTTTGACACAAAAACAGTGACCCCGGTCATGCCGAACTATCTACATTCTGGACAAGCCTAATAAAAACATTTTAAAACCATTTTCACAAAAAATTGCAGATTTCTATTTTTGTCACCAAAAACGATGACTCCCGATCATGCCGAACTAGCGACATTTTGGACAGGCCTAAAAAAACATTTTATAACCATTTTCGCAAAAAATTGCTGATTTTTTTTTTTTCATTTTCGTGACACAAAAACAGTGACCCCGGTCATGCCGAACTAGCGAAATTTTGGACAGGCCTAAAAAATAACATTTTAGAACCATTTTCACAAAAAAAGCTCAGATTTTTTTTTTCATTTTTTGACACAAAAACAGTGACCCCGGTCATGCCGAACTATCGACATTCTGGACAGGCCTAAAAAAAACATTTTAAAACCATTTTCACAAAAAATTGCAGATTTCTATTTTTGTCACCAAAAACGATGACTCCGATCATGCCGAACTAGCGACATTTTGGACAGGCCTAAAAAAAACATTTTAGGACCATTTTCACAAAAAAAGCTCAACATTTTTTTTTCCATTTTTTGACACAAAAACAGTGACCCCGGTCATGCCGAACTATCGACATTCTGGACAGGCCTAAAAAAAAACATTTTAAAACCATTTTCACAAAAAATTGCAGATATTTTTTTTTCATTTTTTGACACAAAAACAGTGACCCCGTCATGCCGAACTATCTACATTCTGGACAGGCCTAAAAAAAACATTTTAAAACCATTTTCACAAAAAATTGCAGATTTCTATTTTTGTCACCAAAAACGATGACTCCGATCATGCCGAACTAGCGACATTTTGGACAGGCCTAAAAAAAACATTTTAGAACCATTTTCACAAAAAATTGCAGATTTTTTTTTTCTTCATTTTCGTGACACAAAAACAGTGACCCCGGTCATGCCGAACTAGCGACATTCGGGACAGGCCTAAAAAACATTTTAAAACCATTTTCACAAAAAATTGCAGATTTCTATTTTTGTCACCAAAAACGATGACTCCGATCATGCCGAACTAGCGACATTTTGGACAGGCCTAAAAAAAACATTTTAGAACCATTTTCACAAAAAATTGCTGATTTTTTTTTTCTTCATTTTCGTGACACAAAAACAGTGACCCCGGTCATGCCGAACTAGCGACATTCGGGACAGGCCTAAAAAACATTTTAAAACCATTTTCACAAAAAATTGCAGATTTCTATTTTTGTCACCAAAAACGATGACTCCGATCATGCCGAACTAGCGACATTTTGGACAGGCCTAAAAAAAACATTTTAGAACCATTTTCACAAAAAATTGCAGATTTTTTTTTTCTTCATTTTCGTGACACAAAAACAGTGACCCCGGTCATGCCGAACTAGCGACATTCGGGACAGGCCTAAAAAACATTTTAAAACCATTTTCACAAAAAATTGCAGATTTCTATTTTTGTCACCAAAAACGATGACTCCGATCATGCCGAACTAGCGACATTCTGGACAGGCCTAAAAAACATTTTAGAACCATTTTCACAAAAAAAGCTCAGATTTTTTGTTTTAATTTTTAACACAAAAACAGTGACCCCAGTCATGCCGAACTATCGACATTCTGGACAGGCCTAAAAAAAACATTTTAGAAACATTTTCACAAAAAATTGCAGATATATTTTTTTCATTTTTTGACACAAAAACAGTGACCCCGGTCATGCCGAACTATCTACATTCTGGACATGCCTAAAAAAACATTTTAAAACCATTTTCACAAAAAATTGCAGATTTCTATTTTTGTCACCAAAAACGATGACTCCGATCATGCCGAACTATCTACATTCTGGACATGCCTAAAAAAACATTTTAAAACCATTTTCACAAAAAATTGCAGATTTCTATTTTTGTCACCAAAAACGATGACTCCGATCATGCCGAACTAGCGACATTTTGGACAGGCCTAAAAAAAACATTTTAGAACCATTTTCTCAAAAAAAGCTCAACATTTTTTTTTTCATTTTTTGACACAAAAACAGTGACCCCGGTCATGCCGAACTATCGACATTCTGGACAGGCCTAAAAAAACCCATTTTAAAACCATTTTCACAAAAAATTGCAGATATTTTTTTTTCATTTTTTCACACATTTTTTGTTGTTTTCTAGTGGGGAGTATTTGTAACGTAACTGTTTCTAAGTCCTCATTTGATCTCTTTCCCTGCAGTCTGTTGAACTGAAATGATCTAAAGCACATATTGACACTGAAGACACTGAAGGGCTGGGTGGCATGTGTCATTTTCTTTTTGGTTTGGAAAAACAATGTGACATATCCAAAATGTACCCAAAAACCATCCAGAGTGAAAACAAGTTAGTGTGGTAGCCTTCTGTTGCCTATCCCTACACAATAAAAATCCCTAGATAATAAAAATCCCTATCCCTAGATAATAAAAATAAATAAATACCCCAAAAATTACTAGCTAGCTATTGTAGTTAAATAAGTGCATACAATAAAAGCTTTTTCATTTTTTGACACAAAAACAGTGACCCCGGTCATGCCGAACTAGCGACATTCTGGACAGGCCTAAAAAAAACATTTTAAAACCATTTTCACAAAAAATTGCAGATTTCTATTTTTGTCACCAAAAACGATGACTCCGATCATGCCGAACTAGCGACATTTTGGACAGGCCTAAAAAAACATTTTAAAACCATTTTCACAAAAAATTGCAGATTTCTATTTTTGTCACCAAAAACGATGACTCCGATCATGCCGAACTAGCGACATTTTGGACAGGCCTAAAAAAAACATTTTAGAACCATTTTCACAAAAAAAGCTCAGATTTTTTGTTTTCATTTTTTTACACAAAAACAGTGACCCCGGTCATGCCGAACTATCGACATTCTGGACAGGCCTAAAAAAAACATTTTAGAACCATTTTCACAAAAAATTGCAGATATATTTTTTTCATTTTTTGACACAAAAACAGTGACCCCGGTCATGCCGAACTATCTACATTCTGGACATGCCTAAAAAAACACTTTAAAACCATTTTCACAAAAAATTGCAGATTTCTATTTTTGTCACCAAAAACGATGACTCCGATCATGCCGAACTATCTACATTCTGGACATGCCTAAAAAAACACTTTAAAACCATTTTCACAAAAAATTGCAGATTTCTATTTTTGTCACCAAAAACGATGACTCCGATCATGCCGAACTAGCGACATTTTGGACAGGCCTAAAAAAAACATTTTAGAACCATTTTCACAAAAAAAGCTCAGATTTTTTGTTTTCATTTTTTTACACAAAAACAGTGACCCCGGTCATGCCGAACTATCGACATTCTGGACATGCCTAAAAAAACATTTTAAAACCATTTTCACAAAAAATTGCATATTTCTATTTTTGTCACCAAAAACGATGACTCCGATCATGCCGAACTAGCGACATTTTGGACAGGCCTAAAAAAAACATTTTAGAACCATTTTCACAAAAAATTGCAGATTTTTTTTTTTCATTTTTTGATACAAAAACAGTGACCCCGCTCATGCCGAACTATCTACATTCTGGACATGCCTAAAAAAACATTTTAAAACCATTTTCACAAAAAATTGCAGATTTCTATTTTTGTCACCAAAAACGATGACTCCGATCATGCCGAACTAGCGACATTTTGGACAGGCCTAAAAAAAACATTTTAGAACCATTTTCACAAAAAATTGCAGATTTTTTTTTTTCATTTTTTGATACAAAAACAGTGACCCCGGTCATGCCGAACTATCGACATTCTGCACAGGCCTAAAAAAAAACATTTTAAAACCATTTTCACAAAAAATTGCAGATATATTTTTTTCATTTTCGTGACACAAAAACAGTGACCCCGGTCATGCTGAACTAGCGACATTCTGGACAGGCCTAAAAAAAACATTTTAAAACCATTTTCACAAAAAATTGCAGATTTCTATTTTTGTCACCAAAAACGATGAGTCCGATCATGCCGAACTAGCGAAATTTTGGACAGGCCTAAAAAAAACATTTTAGAACCATTTTCACAAAAAAAGCTCAGATTTTTTGTTTTCATTTTTTTACACAAAAACAGTGACCCCGGTCATGCCGAACTATCGACATTCTGGACAGGCCTAAAAAAAACATTTTAGAACCATTTTCACCAAAAATTGCAGATTTTTTTTTTCTTCATTTTTTGACACAAAAACAGTCACCCCGGCCATGCCGAACTAGCGACATTCTGGACAGGCCTAAAAAACATTTTAAAACCATTTTCACAAAAAATTGCAGATTTCTATTTTTGTCACCAAAAACGATGACTCCGATCATGCCGAACTAGCGACATTTTGGACAGGCCTAAAAAAAACATTTTAGAACCATTTTCACAAAAAATTGCAGATATTTTTTTTTCATTTTTTGACACAAAAACAGTGACCCCGGTCATGCCGAACTATCTACATTCTGGACAAGCCTAAAAAAAACATTTTAAAACCATTTTCACAAAAAATTGCAGATTTCTATTTTTGTCACCAAAAACGATGACTCCGATCATGCCGAACTAGCGAAATTTTGGACAGGCCTAAAAAAAACATTTTAGAACCATTTTCACAAAAAAAGCTCAGATTTTTTTTTTCAGTTTTTGACACAAAAACAGTGACCCCGGTCATGCCGAACTATCGACATTCTGGACAGGCCTAAAAAAAACATTTTAGAACCATTTTCACAAAAAATTGCAGATATATTTTTTTCATTTTTTGACACAAAAACAGTGACCCCGGTCATGCTGAACTATCGACATTCTGGACAGGCCTAAACAAAACATTTTAAAACCATTTTCACAAAAAATTGCAGATATTTTTTTTTCATTTTTTGACACAAAAACAGTGACCCCGGTCATGCCGAACTAGCGACGTTCTGGACAGGCCTAAAAAAACATTTTATAACCATTTTCACAAAAAATTGCTGATTTTTTTTTTTTCATTTTCGTGACACAAAAACAGTGACCCCGGTCATGCTGAACTAGCGACATTCTGGACAGGCCTAAAAAAAACATTTTAAAACCATTTTCACAAAATATTGCAGATTTCTATTTTTGTCACCAAAAAGGATGACTCCGATCATGCCGAACTAGCAAAATTTTGGACAGGCCTAAAAAAAACATTTTAGAACCATTTTCACAAAAAAAGCTCCGATTTTTTTTTTCATTTTTTGACACAAAAACAGTGACCCCGGTCATGCAGAACTATCGACATTCTGGACAGGCCTAAAAAAAACATTTTAGAACCATTTTCACAAAAAATTGCAGATATATTTTTTTCATTTTTTGACACAAAAACAGTGACCCAAGTCATGCCGAACTATCTACATTCTGGACATGCCTAAAAAAACATTTTAAAACCATTTTCACAAAAAATTGCAGATTTCTATTTTTGTCACCAAAAACGATGACTCCGATCATGCCGAACTAGCGACATTTTGGACAGGCCTAAAAAAAACATTTTAGAACCATTTTCACAAAAAATTGCAGATTTTTTTTTTCTTCATTTTTTGACACAAAAACAGTGACCCCGGTCATGCCGAACTATCTACATTCTGGACATGCCTAAAAAAACATTTTAAAACCATTTTCACAAAAAATTGCAGATTTCTATTTTTGTCACCAAAAACGATGACTCCGATCATGCCGAACTAGCGACATTTTGGACAGGCCTAAAAAAAACATTTTAAAACCATTTTCACAAAAAATTGCAGATTTCGATTTTTGTCACCAAAAACGATGACTCCGATCATGCCGAACTAGCGAAATTTTGGACAGGCCTAAAAAAAACATTTTAGAACCATTTTCACAAAAAAAGCTCAGATTTTTTGTTTTCATTTTTTTACACAAAAGCAGTGACCCCGGTCATGCCGAACTATCGACATTCTGGACAGGCCTAAAAAAAACATTTTAGAAGCATTTTCACAAAAAATTGCAGATATATTTTTTTCATTTTTTGACACAAAAACAGTGACCCCGGTCATGCCGAACTATCGACATTCTGCACAGGCCTAAAAAAAAACATTTTAAAACCATTTTCACAAAAAATTGCAGATTTCTATTTTTGTCACCAAAAACGATGACTCCGATCATGCCGAACTATCTACATTCTGGACATGCCTAAAAAAACATTTTAAAACCATTTTCACAAAAAATTGCAGATTTCTATTTTTGTCACCAAAAACGATGACTCCGATCATGCCGAACTAGCGACATTTTGGACAGGCCTAAAAAAAAACATTTTAGAACCATTTTCACAAAAAAAGCTCAACATTTTTTTTTTCATTTTTTGACACAAAAACAGTGACCCCGGTCATGCCGAACTATCGACATTCTGCACAGGCCTAAAAAAAAACATTTTAAAACCATTTTCACAAAAAATTGCAGATATTTTTTTTTCATTTTTTGACACAAAAACAGTGACCCCGGTCATGCCGAACTTGCGACGTTCTGGACAGGCCTAAAAAAACATTTTATAACCATTTTCACAAAAAATTGCTGTTTTTTTTTTTTTCATTTTCGTGACACAAAAACAGTGACCCCGGTCATGCTGAACTAGCGACATTCTGGACAGGCCTAAAAAAAACATTTTAAAACCATTTTCACAAAAAATTGCAGATTTCTATTTTTGTCACCAAAAACGATGACTCCGATCATGCCGAACTAGCGACATTTTGGACAGGCCTAAAAAAAAACATTTTAGAACCATTTTCACCAAAAATTGCAGATTTTTTTTTTCTTCATTTTTTGACACAAAAACAGTGACCCCGGTCATGCCGAACTAGCGACATTCTGGACAGGCCTAAAAAACATTTTAAAACCATTTTCACAAAAAATTGCAGATTTCTATTTTTGTCACCAAAAACGATGACTCCAATCATGCCGAACTAGCGACATTTTGGACAGGCCTAAAAAAAACATTTTAGAACCATTTTCACAAAAAATTGCAGATATTTTTTTTTCATTTTTTGACACAAAAACAGTGACCCCGGTCATGCCGAACTATCTACATTCTGGACATGCCTAAAAAAACTTTTTAAAACCATTTTCACAAAAAATTGCAGATTTCTATTTTTGTCACCAAAAACGATGACTCCGATCATGCCGAACTATCTACATTCTGGACATGCCTAAAAAAACATTTTAAAACCATTTTCACAAAAAATTGCAGATTTCTATTTTTGTCACCAAAAACGATGACTCCGATCATGCCGAACTAACGACATTTTGGACAGGCCTAAAAAAAAACATTTTAGAACCATTTTCACAAAAAATTGCAGATATTTTTTTTTCATTTTCGTGACACAAAAACAGTGACCCCGGTCATGCTGAACTAGCGACATTCTGGACAGGCCTAAAAAAAACATTTTAAAACCATTTTCACAAAAAATTGCAGATTTCTATTTTTGTCACCAAAAACGATGACTCCGATCATGCCGAACTAGCGAAATTTTGGACAGGCCTAAAAAAAACATTTTAGAACCATTTTCACAAAAAAAGCTCAGATTTTTTGTTTTCATTTTTTTACACAAAAACAGTGACCCCGGTCATGCCGAACTATCGACATTCTGGACAGGCCTAAAAAAAACATTTTAGAACCATTTTCACCAAAAATTGCAGATTTTTTTTTTCTTCATTTTTTGACACAAAAACAGTCACCCCGGTCATGCCGAACTAGCGACATTCTGGACAGGCCTAAAAAACATTTTAAAACCATTTTCACAAAAAATTGCAGATTTCTATTTTTGTCACCAAAAACGATGACTCCGATCATGCCGAACTAGCGACATTTTGGACAGGCCTAAAAAAAACATTTTAGAACCATTTTCACAAAAAATTGCAGATATTTTTTTTTCATTTTTTGACACAAAAACAGTGACCCCGGTCATGCCGAACTATCTACATTCTGGACATGCCTAAAAAAACATTTTAAAACCATTTTCACAAAAAATTGCAGATTTCTATTTTTGTCACCAAAAACGATGAATCCGATCATGCCGAACTATCTACATTCTGGACATGCCTAAAAAAACATTTTAAAACCATTTTCACAAAAAATTGCAGATTTCTATTTTTGTCACCAAAAACGATGACTCCGATCATGCCGAACTAGCGACATTTTGGACAGGCCTAAAAAAAACATTTTAGAACCATTTTCACAAAAAAAGCTCAACATTTTTTTTTTCATTTTTTGACACAAAAACAGTGACCCCGGTCATGCCGAACTATCGACATTCTGGACAGGCCTAAAAAAAACATTTTAAAACCATTTTCACAAAAAATTGCAGATTTCTATTTTTGTCACCAAAAACGATGACTCCGATCATGCCGAACTAGCGACATTTTGGACAGGCCTAAAAAAAACATTTTAGAACCATTTTCACAAAAAAAGCTAAACATTTTTTTTTTCATTTTTTGACACAAAAACAGTGACCCCGGTCATGCCGAACTATCGACATTCTGGACAGGCCTAAAAAAAACATTTTAAAACCATTTTCACAAAAAATTGCAGATATTTTTTTTTTCATTTTTTGACACAAAAACAGTGACCCCGGTCATGCCGAACTATCTACATTCTGGACAAGCCTAATAAAAACATTTTAAAACCATTTTCACAAAAAATTGCAGATTTCTATTTTTGTCACCAAAAACGATGACTCCCGATCATGCCGAACTAGCGACATTTTGGACAGGCCTAAAAAAACATTTTATAACCATTTTCGCAAAAAATTGCTGATTTTTTTTTTTTCATTTTCGTGACACAAAAACAGTGACCCCGGTCATGCCGAACTAGCGAAATTTTGGACAGGCCTAAAAAATAACATTTTAGAACCATTTTCACAAAAAAAGCTCAGATTTTTTTTTTCATTTTTTGACACAAAAACAGTGACCCCGGTCATGCCGAACTATCGACATTCTGGACAGGCCTAAAAAAAACATTTTAAAACCATTTTCACAAAAAATTGCAGATTTCTATTTTTGTCACCAAAAACGATGACTCCGATCATGCCGAACTAGCGACATTTTGGACAGGCCTAAAAAAAACATTTTAGGACCATTTTCACAAAAAAAGCTCAACATTTTTTTTTCCATTTTTTGACACAAAAACAGTGACCCCGGTCATGCCGAACTATCGACATTCTGGACAGGCCTAAAAAAAAACATTTTAAAACCATTTTCACAAAAAATTGCAGATATTTTTTTTTCATTTTTTGACACAAAAACAGTGACCCCGTCATGCCGAACTATCTACATTCTGGACAGGCCTAAAAAAAACATTTTAAAACCATTTTCACAAAAAATTGCAGATTTCTATTTTTGTCACCAAAAACGATGACTCCGATCATGCCGAACTAGCGACATTTTGGACAGGCCTAAAAAAAACATTTTAGAACCATTTTCACAAAAAATTGCAGATTTTTTTTTTCTTCATTTTCGTGACACAAAAACAGTGACCCCGGTCATGCCGAACTAGCGACATTCGGGACAGGCCTAAAAAACATTTTAAAACCATTTTCACAAAAAATTGCAGATTTCTATTTTTGTCACCAAAAACGATGACTCCGATCATGCCGAACTAGCGACATTTTGGACAGGCCTAAAAAAAACATTTTAGAACCATTTTCACAAAAAATTGCTGATTTTTTTTTTCTTCATTTTCGTGACACAAAAACAGTGACCCCGGTCATGCCGAACTAGCGACATTCGGGACAGGCCTAAAAAACATTTTAAAACCATTTTCACAAAAAATTGCAGATTTCTATTTTTGTCACCAAAAACGATGACTCCGATCATGCCGAACTAGCGACATTTTGGACAGGCCTAAAAAAAACATTTTAGAACCATTTTCACAAAAAATTGCAGATTTTTTTTTTCTTCATTTTCGTGACACAAAAACAGTGACCCCGGTCATGCCGAACTAGCGACATTCGGGACAGGCCTAAAAAACATTTTAAAACCATTTTCACAAAAAATTGCAGATTTCTATTTTTGTCACCAAAAACGATGACTCCGATCATGCCGAACTAGCGACATTCTGGACAGGCCTAAAAAACATTTTAGAACCATTTTCACAAAAAAAGCTCAGATTTTTTGTTTTAATTTTTAACACAAAAACAGTGACCCCAGTCATGCCGAACTATCGACATTCTGGACAGGCCTAAAAAAAACATTTTAGAAACATTTTCACAAAAAATTGCAGATATATTTTTTTCATTTTTTGACACAAAAACAGTGACCCCGGTCATGCCGAACTATCTACATTCTGGACATGCCTAAAAAAACATTTTAAAACCATTTTCACAAAAAATTGCAGATTTCTATTTTTGTCACCAAAAACGATGACTCCGATCATGCCGAACTATCTACATTCTGGACATGCCTAAAAAAACATTTTAAAACCATTTTCACAAAAAATTGCAGATTTCTATTTTTGTCACCAAAAACGATGACTCCGATCATGCCGAACTAGCGACATTTTGGACAGGCCTAAAAAAAACATTTTAGAACCATTTTCTCAAAAAAAGCTCAACATTTTTTTTTTCATTTTTTGACACAAAAACAGTGACCCCGGTCATGCCGAACTATCGACATTCTGGACAGGCCTAAAAAAACCCATTTTAAAACCATTTTCACAAAAAATTGCAGATATTTTTTTTTCATTTTTTCACACATTTTTTGTTGTTTTCTAGTGGGGAGTATTTGTAACGTAACTGTTTCTAAGTCCTCATTTGATCTCTTTCCCTGCAGTCTGTTGAACTGAAATGATCTAAAGCACATATTGACACTGAAGACACTGAAGGGCTGGGTGGCATGTGTCATTTTCTTTTTGGTTTGGAAAAACAATGTGACATATCCAAAATGTACCCAAAAACCATCCAGAGTGAAAACAAGTTAGTGTGGTAGCCTTCTGTTGCCTATCCCTACACAATAAAAATCCCTAGATAATAAAAATCCCTATCCCTAGATAATAAAAATAAATAAATACCCCAAAAATTACTAGCTAGCTATTGTAGTTAAATAAGTGCATACAATAAAAGCTTTTTCATTTTTTGACACAAAAACAGTGACCCCGGTCATGCCGAACTAGCGACATTCTGGACAGGCCTAAAAAAAACATTTTAAAACCATTTTCACAAAAAATTGCAGATTTCTATTTTTGTCACCAAAAACGATGACTCCGATCATGCCGAACTAGCGACATTTTGGACAGGCCTAAAAAAACATTTTAAAACCATTTTCACAAAAAATTGCAGATTTCTATTTTTGTCACCAAAAACGATGACTCCGATCATGCCGAACTAGCGACATTTTGGACAGGCCTAAAAAAAACATTTTAGAACCATTTTCACAAAAAAAGCTCAGATTTTTTGTTTTCATTTTTTTACACAAAAACAGTGACCCCGGTCATGCCGAACTATCGACATTCTGGACAGGCCTAAAAAAAACATTTTAGAACCATTTTCACAAAAAATTGCAGATATATTTTTTTCATTTTTTGACACAAAAACAGTGACCCCGGTCATGCCGAACTATCTACATTCTGGACATGCCTAAAAAAACACTTTAAAACCATTTTCACAAAAAATTGCAGATTTCTATTTTTGTCACCAAAAACGATGACTCCGATCATGCCGAACTATCTACATTCTGGACATGCCTAAAAAAACACTTTAAAACCATTTTCACAAAAAATTGCAGATTTCTATTTTTGTCACCAAAAACGATGACTCCGATCATGCCGAACTAGCGACATTTTGGACAGGCCTAAAAAAAACATTTTAGAACCATTTTCACAAAAAAAGCTCAGATTTTTTGTTTTCATTTTTTTACACAAAAACAGTGACCCCGGTCATGCCGAACTATCGACATTCTGGACATGCCTAAAAAAACATTTTAAAACCATTTTCACAAAAAATTGCATATTTCTATTTTTGTCACCAAAAACGATGACTCCGATCATGCCGAACTAGCGACATTTTGGACAGGCCTAAAAAAAACATTTTAGAACCATTTTCACAAAAAATTGCAGATTTTTTTTTTTCATTTTTTGATACAAAAACAGTGACCCCGCTCATGCCGAACTATCTACATTCTGGACATGCCTAAAAAAACATTTTAAAACCATTTTCACAAAAAATTGCAGATTTCTATTTTTGTCACCAAAAACGATGACTCCGATCATGCCGAACTAGCGACATTTTGGACAGGCCTAAAAAAAAACATTTTAGAACCATTTTCACAAAAAATTGCAGATTTTTTTTTTCTTCATTTTCGTGACACAAAAACAGTGACCCCGGTCATGCCGAACTAGCGACATTCGGGACAGGCCTAAAAAACATTTTAAAACCATTTTCACCAAAAATTGCAGATTTCTATTTTTGTCACCAAAAACGATGACTCCGATCATGCCGAACTAGCGACATTTTGGACAGGCCTAAAAAAAACATTTTAGAACCATTTTCACAAAAAATTGCAGATTTTTTTTTTCTTCATTTTCGTGACACAAAAACAGTGACCCCGGTCATGCCGAACTATCGACATTCTGGACAGGCCTAAAAAAAAACATTTTAAAACCATTTTCACAAAAAATTGCAGATATTTTTTTTTCATTTTTTGATACAAAAACAGTGACCCCGGTCATGCCGAACTAGCGACATTCGGGACAGGCCTAAAAAACATTTTAAAACCATTTTCACAAAAAATTGCAGATTTCTATTTTTGTCACCAAAAACGATGACTCCGATCATGCCGAACTAGCGACATTTTGGACAGGCCTAAAAAAAACATTTTAGAACCATTTTCACAAAAAATTGCAGATTTTTTTTTTCTTCATTTTCGTGACACAAAAACAGTGACCCCGGTCATGCCGAACTATCGACATTCTGGACAGGCCTAAAAAAAAACATTTTAAAACCATTTTCACAAAAAATTGCAGATATTTTTTTTTCATTTTTTGATACAAAAACAGTGACCCCGGTCATGCCGAACTATCGACATTCTGGACAGGCCTAAAAAAAAACATTTTAGAACCATTTTCACAAAAAAAGCTCAACATTTTTTTTTTCATTTTTTGACACAAAAACAGTGACCCCGGTCATGCCGAACTATCGACATTCTGGACAGGCCTAAAAAAAAACATTTTAAAACCATTTTCACCAAAAATTGCAGATATTTTTTTTCCATTTTTTGACACAAAAACAGTGACCCCGGTCATGCCGAACTAGCGACATTCTGGACAGGCCTAAAAAAAACATTTTAAAACCATTTTCACAAAAAATTGCAGATTTCTATTTTTGTCACCAAAAACGATGACTCCGATCATGCCGAACTAGCGACATTTTGGACAGGCCTAAAAAAAACATTTTAGAACCATTTTCACAAAAAAAGCTCAGATTTTTTGTTTTCATTTTTGTACACAAAAACAGTGACCCCGGTCATGCCGAACTATCGACATTCTGGACATGCCTAAAAAAACATTTTAAAACCATTTTCACAAAAAATTGCAGATTTCTATTTTTGTCACCAAAAACGATGACTCCGATCATGCCGAACTAGCGACATTTTGGACAGGCCTAAAAAAAACATTTTAGAACCATTTTCACAAAAAATTGCAGATTTTTTTTTTTCATTTTTTGACACAAAAACAGTGACCCCGGTCATGCCGAACTATCTACATTCTGGACATGCCTAAAAAAACATTTTAAAACCATTTTCACAAAAAATTGCAGATTTCTATTTTTGTCACCAAAAACGATGACTCCGATCATGCCGAACTATCTACATTCTGGACATGCCTAAAAAAACATTTTAAAACCATTTTCACAAAAAATTGCAGATTTCTATTTTTGTCACCAAAAACGATGACTCCGATCATGCCGAACTAGCGACATTTTGGACAGGCCTAAAAAAAACATTTTAGAACCATTTTCACAAAAAAAGCTCAACATTTTTTTTTTCATTTTTTGACACAAAAACAGTGACCCCGGTCATGCAGAACTATCGACATTCTGGACAGGCCTAAAAAAAAACATTTTAAAACCATTTTCACAAAAAATTGCAGATATTTTTTTTCCATTTTTTGACACAAAAACAGTGACCCCGGTCATGCCGAACTAGCGACATTCTGGACAGGCCTAAAAAAAACATTTTAAAACCATTTTCACAAAAAATTGCAGATTTCTATTTTTGTCACCAAAAACGATGACTCCGATCATGCCGAACTAGCGACATTTTGGACAGGCCTAAAAAAAACATTTTAGAACCATTTTCACAAAAAAAGCTCAGATTTTTTGTTTTCATTTTTGTACACAAAAACAGTGACCCCGGTCATGCCGAACTATCGACATTCTGGACATGCCTAAAAAAACATTTTAAAACCATTTTCACAAAAAATTGCAGATTTCTATTTTTGTCACCAAAAACGATGACTCCGATCATGCCGAACTAGCGACATTTTGGACAGGCCTAAAAAAAACATTTTAGAACCATTTTCACAAAAAATTGCAGATTTTTTTTTTTCATTTTTTGACACAAAAACAGTGACCCCGGTCATGCCGAACTATCTACATTCTGGACATGCCTAAAAAAACATTTTAAAACCATTTTCACAAAAAATTGCAGATTTCTATTTTTGTCACCAAAAACGATGACTCCGATCATGCCGAACTATCTACATTCTGGACATGCCTAAAAAAACATTTTAAAACCATTTTCACAAAAAATTGCAGATTTCTATTTTTGTCACCAAAAACGATGACTCCGATCATGCCGAACTAGCGACATTTTGGATAGGCCTAAAAAAAACATTTTAGAACCATTTTCACAAAAAAAGCTCAACATTTTTTTTTTCATTTTTTGACACAAAAACAGTGACCCCGGTCATGCCGAACTATCGACATTCTGGACAGGCCTAAAAAAAAACATTTTAAAACCATTTTCACAAAAAATTGCAGATATTTTTTTTTCATTTTTTGATACAAAAACAGTGACCCCGGTCATGCCGAACTATCGACATTCTGGACAGGCCTAAAAAAAAACATTTTAAAACCATTTTCACAAAAAATTGCAGATATTTTTTTTTCATTTTTTGACACAAAAACAGTGACCCCGGTCATGCCGAACTATCGACATTCTGGACAGGCCTAAAAAAAAACATTTTAAAACCATTTTCACAAAAAATTGCAGATATTTTTTTTTCATTTTTTGATACAAAAACAGTGACCCCGGTCATGCCGAACTATCGACATTCTGGACAGGCCTAAAAAAAACATTTTAAAACCATTTTCACAAAAAATTGCAGATTTCTATTTTTGTCACCAAAAACGATGACTCCGATCATGCCGAACTATCTACATTCTGGACATGCCTAAAAAAACACTTTAAAACCATTTTCACAAAAAATTGCAGATTTCTATTTTTGTCACCAAAAACGATGACTCCGATCATGCCGAACTATCTACATTCTGGACATGCCTAAAAAAACACTTTAAAACCATTTTCACAAAAAATTGCAGATTTCTATTTTTGTCACCAAAAACGATGACTCCGATCATGCCGAACTAGCGACATTTTGGACAGGCCTAAAAAAAACATTTTAGAACCATTTTCACAAAAAATTGCAGATTTTTTTTTTCTTCATTTTCGTGACACAAAAACAGTGACCCCGGTCATGCCGAACTAGCGACATTCGGGACAGGCCTAAAAAACATTTTAAAACCATTTTCACAAAAAATTGCAGATTTCTATTTTTGTCACCAAAAACGATGACTCCGATCATGCCCAACTAGCGACATTTTGGACAGGCCTAAAAAAAACATTTTAGAACCATTTTCACAAAAAATTGCAGATTTTTTTTTTCTTCATTTTCGTGACACAAAAACAGTGACCCCGGTCATGCCGAACTATCGACATTCTGGACAGGCCTAAAAAAAAACATTTTAAAACCATTTTCACAAAAAATTGCAGATATTTTTTTTTCATTTTTTGATACAAAAACAGTGACCCCGGTCATGCCGAACTATCGACATTCTGGACAGGCCTAAAAAAAAACATTTTAGAACCATTTTCACAAAAAAAGCTCAACATTTTTTTTTTCATTTTTTGACACAAAAACAGTGACCCCGGTCATGCCGAACTATCGACATTCTGGACAGGCCTAAAAAAAAACATTTTAAAACCATTTTCACCAAAAATTGCAGATATTTTTTTTCCATTTTTTGACACAAAAACAGTGACCCCGGTCATGCCGAACTAGCGACATTCTGGACAGGCCTAAAAAAAACATTTTAAAACCATTTTCACAAAAAATTGCAGATTTCTATTTTTGTCACCAAAAACGATGACTCCGATCATGCCGAACTAGCGACATTTTGGACAGGCCTAAAAAAAACATTTTAGAACCATTTTCACAAAAAAAGCTCAGATTTTTTGTTTTCATTTTTGTACACAAAAACAGTGACCCCGGTCATGCCGAACTATCGACATTCTGGACAGGCCTAAAAAAAACATTTTAAAACCATTTTCACAAAAAATTGCAGATTTCTATTTTTGTCACCAAAAACGATGACTCCGATCATGCCGAACTATCTACATTCTGGACATGCCTAAAAAAACACTTTAAAACCATTTTCACAAAAAATTGCAGATTTCTATTTTTGTCACCAAAAACGATGACTCCGATCATGCCGAACTATCTACATTCTGGACATGCCTAAAAAAACACTTTAAAACCATTTTCACAAAAAATTGCAGATTTCTATTTTTGTCACCAAAAACGATGACTCCGATCATGCCGAACTAGCGACATTTTGGACAGGCCTAAAAAAAACATTTTAGAACCATTTTCACAAAAAAAGCTCAGATTTTTTGTTTTCATTTTTTTACACAAAAACAGTGACCCCGGTCATGCCGAACTATCGACATTCTGGACATGCCTAAAAAAACATTTTAAAACCATTTTCACAAAAAATTGCATATTTCTATTTTTGTCACCAAAAACGATGACTCCGATCATGCCGAACTAGCGACATTTTGGACAGGCCTAAAAAAAACATTTTAGAACCATTTTCACAAAAAATTGCAGATTTTTTTTTTTCATTTTTTGATACAAAAACAGTGACCCCGCTCATGCCGAACTATCTACATTCTGGACATGCCTAAAAAAACATTTTAAAACCGTTTTCACAAAAAATTGCAGATTTCTATTTTTGTCACCAAAAACGATGACTCCGATCATGCCGAACTAGCGACATTTTGGACAGGCCTAAAAAAAACATTTTAGAACCATTTTCACAAAAAATTGCAGATTTTTTTTTTCTTCATTTTCGTGACACAAAAACAGTGACCCCGGTCATGCCGAACTAGCGACATTCGGGACAGGCCTAAAAAACATTTTAAAACCATTTTCACAAAAAATTGCAGATTTCTATTTTTGTCACCAAAAACGATGACTCCGATCATGCCCAACTAGCGACATTTTGGACAGGCCTAAAAAAAACATTTTAGAACCATTTTCACAAAAAATTGCAGATTTTTTTTTTCTTCATTTTCGTGACACAAAAACAGTGACCCCGGTCATGCCGAACTATCGACATTCTGGACAGGCCTAAAAAAAAACATTTTAAAACCATTTTCACAAAAAATTGCAGATATTTTTTTTTCATTTTTTGATACAAAAACAGTGACCCCGGTCATGCCGAACTATCGACATTCTGGACAGGCCTAAAAAAAAACATTTTAGAACCATTTTCACAAAAAAAGCTCAACATTTTTTTTTTCATTTTTTGACACAAAAACAGTGACCCCGGTCATGCCGAACTATCGACATTCTGGACAGGCCTAAAAAAAAACATTTTAAAACCATTTTCACCAAAAATTGCAGATATTTTTTTTCCATTTTTTGACACAAAAACAGTGACCCCGGTCATGCCGAACTAGCGACATTCTGGACAGGCCTAAAAAAAACATTTTAAAACCATTTTCACAAAAAATTGCAGATTTCTATTTTTGTCACCAAAAACGATGACTCCGATCATGCCGAACTAGCGACATTTTGGACAGGCCTAAAAAAAACATTTTAGAACCATTTTCACAAAAAAAGCTCAGATTTTTTGTTTTCATTTTTGTACACAAAAACAGTGACCCCGGTCATGCCGAACTATCGACATTCTGGACATGCCTAAAAAAACATTTTAAAACCATTTTCACAAAAAATTGCAGATTTCTATTTTTGTCACCAAAAACGATGACTCCGATCATGCCGAACTATCTACATTCTGGACATGCCTAAAAAAACACTTTAAAACCCCCGGTCATGCCGAACTAGCGACATTCTGGACAGGCCTAAAAAAAAATGTTAAAACCATTTTCACCAAAAATTACTGATTTTCTTTTTTTCATTTTCGTGACACAAAAACAGTGACCCCGGTCATGCCGACCTAGCGACATTCTGGACAGGCCTAAAAAAACATTTTAAAACCATTTTCACAAAAAATTGCAGATTTCTATTTTTGTCACCAAAAACGATGAATCCGATCATGCCGAACTAGCGACATTTTGGACAGGCCTAAAAAAAACATTTTAGAACCATTTTCACAAAAAAAGCGCAGACTTCTATTTTTGTCACCAAAAACGATGACTCCGATCATGCCGAACTAGCGACATTTTGGACAGGCCTAAAAAAAAACATTTTAGTACCATTTAAAAAAAAAAACGCCCGGATTTTTTTTTGTTCATTTTCGTGACACAAAAACAGTGACCCCGGTCATGCCGAACTATCGACATTCTGGACAGGCCTAAAAAAACATTTTAAAACCATTTTCACAAAAAATTGCAGATATTTTTTTTTCATTTTCGTAACACAAAAACAGTGACCCCGGTCATGCCGAACTAGCAAATATTTCTGAACAGGCCTAAAAAAACATTTTAAAACCATTTTCACAAAAAATTGCAGATTTCTATTTTTGTCACCAAAAACGATGACTCCGATCATGCCGAACTAGCGACATTTTGGAAAGGCCTAAAAAAAAACATTTTAGAACCATTTTCACAAAAAAATTGCAGATATTTTTTTTGCATTTTCGTGACACAAAAACAGTGACCCCGGTCATGCCGAACTAGCGACGTTCTGGACAGGCCTAAAAAAACATTTTATAACCATTTTCACAAAAAATTGCTGTTTTTTTTTTTTTCATTTTCGTGACACAAAACAGTGACCCCGGTCATGCTGAACTAGCGACATTCTGGACAGGCCTAAAAACACATTTTAAAACCATTTTCATAAAAAATTGCAGATTTCTATTTTTGTCACCAAAAACGATGTCTCCGATCATGCCGAACTATCGACATTCTGGACCGGCCTAAAAAAACATTTTAAAACCGTTTTCACAAAAAATTGCAGATATTTTTTTTCATTTTCGTGACACAAAAACAGTGACCCCGTTCATGCCGAACTATCGACATTCTGGACATGCCTAAAAAAACTAGCGACATTCTGGACAGGCCTAAAAAAACATTTTAAAACCATTTTCACAAAAAATTGCAGATTTCTATTTTTGTCACCAAAAACGATGACTCCAATCATGCCGAACTATCGACATTCTGGACAGGCCTAAAAAAACATTTTAAAACCATTTTCACAAAAAATTGCAGATTTCTATATTGTCCCTAAAAACGATGACTCCGATCATGCCGAAAAAGCTACATTCTGGACAGGCCTAAAAAAAAAATGTAAAACCATTTTCACAAAAAATTGCAGATTTTCTTTTTTTCATTTTGTGACACAAAAACAGTGACCGGAGTGGTCATACCGAACTAGCGACGTTCTGGACAGGCCTAAAAAAACATTTTATAACAATTTTCACAAAAAATTGCAGATATCTATTTTTGTCACCAAAAACGATGACTCCGATCATGCCGAACTAGCGACATTTTGGACAGGCCTAAAAAAAACATTTTAGAACCATTTTCACAAAAAAAGCGCAGATTTTTTTTTCTTCATTTTTTGACACAAAAACAGCGACCCCGGTCATGCCGAACTATCGACATTCTGGACAGGCCTAAAAAAACTTTTTAAAACCATTTTCACAAAAAATTGCAGATTTCTATTTTTGTCACCAAAAACGATGACTCCGATCATGCCGAACTAGCGACATTTTGGACAGGCCTAAAAAAACATTTTAAAACCATTTTCACAAAAAATTGCAGATTTCTATTTTGTCCCTAAAAACGATGACTCCGATCATGCCGAAAAAGCTACATTCTGGACAGGCCTAAAAAAACATTTTAAAACCATTTTCACAAAAATTGCAGATTTCTATTTTGTCCCTAAAAACAATGACTCCGATCATGCCGAAAAAGCTACATTCTGGACAGGCCTAAAAAAAAAATGTAAAACCATTTTCACAAAAAATTGCAGATTTTCTTTTTTTCATTTTGTGACACAAAAACAGTGACCCCGGTCATGCCGAACTAGCGACATTCTGGACAGGCCTAAAAAAACATTTTAAAACCATTTTCACCAAAAAATTGCAGATATTTTTTTTTCATTTTCGTGACACAAAAACAGTGACCCCGGTCATGCCGAATTAGCGACGTTCTGGACAGGCCTAAAAAAACATTTTATAACAATTTTCACAAAAAATTGCAGATTTCTATTTTTGTCACCAAAAACGATGACTCCGATCATGCCGAACTAGCGACATTTTGGACAGGCCTAAAAAAAACATTTTAGAACCATTTTCACAAAAAAAGCGCAGATTTTTTTTTCTTCATTTTTTGACACAAAAACAGTGAACCCGGTCATGCCGAACTATCGACATTCTGGACAGGCCTAAAAAAACTTTTTAAAAACCATTTTCACAAAAAAATTGCAGATTTTATTTTTTCATTTTCGTGACACAAAAACAGTGACCCCGGTCATGCCGAACTAGCGACGTTCTGGACAGGCCTAAAAAAACATTTTAAAAACATTTTCACAAAAAATTGCAGATTTCTATTTTTGTCACCAAAAACGATGACTCCGATCATGCCGCACTAGCGACATTTTGGACAGGCCTAAAAAAAAACATTTTAGAACCATTTTCACAAAAAAAGCGCAGATTTCTATTTTTGTCACCAAAAACGATGACTCCGATCATGCCGCACTAGCGACATTTTGGACAGGCCTAAAAAAAAACATTTTAGAACCATTTTCACAAAAAAAGCGCAGATTTCTATTTTTGTCACCAAAAACGATGACTCCGATCATGCCGAACTAGCGACATTTTGGACAGGCCTAAAAAAAACATTTTAGAACCATTTTCACAAAAAAAGCTCAGATTATTTTTTTCGTTTTCGTGACACAAAAACAGTGACCCCGGTCATGCTGAACTAGCGACATTCTGGACAGGCCTAAAAAACATTTTATAACCATTTTCACAAAAAATTGCAGATTTTTTTTTTTCATTTTCGTGACACAAAAACAGTGACCCCGGTCATGCTGAACTAGCGACATTCTGGACAGGCCTAAAAAAACATTTTAAAACCATTTTCACAAAAAATTGCAGATTTCTATTTTTGTCACCAAAAACGATGACTCCGATCATGCCGAACTAGCGACATTTTGGAAAGGCCTAAAAAAAACATTTTAGAACCATTTTCACCAAAAAAGCGCAGATTTTTTTTTCTTCATTTTTTGACACAAAAACAGTGAAACCTGTCATGCCGAACTATCGACATTCTGGACAGGCCTAAAAAAAACATTTTAAAACCATTTTCACAAAAAATTGCAGATATTTTTTTTTCATTTTCGTAACACAAAAACAGTGACCCCGGTCATGCCGAACTAGCGACCATCTGGACAGGCCTAAAAAAACATTTTATAACAATTTTCACAAAAAATTGCAGATTTCTATTTTTGTCACCAAAAACGATGACTCCGATCATGCCGAACTAGCGACATTTTGGACAGGCCTAAAAAAAACATTTTAGAACCATTTTCACAAAAAAAGCGCAGATTTTTTTTTCTTCATTTTTTTGACACAAAAACAGTGACCCCGGTCATGCCGAACTATCGACATTCTGGACAGGCCTAAAAAAACTTTTAAAAACCATTTTCACCAAAAAATTGCAGATATTTTTTTTTCATTTTCGTGACACAAAAACAGTGACCCCGGTCATGCCGAACTAGCGACGTTCTGGACAGGCCTAAAAAAAACATTTTATAACCATTTTCACAAAAAATTGCAGATTTCTATTTTTGTCACCAAAAACGATGACTCCGATCATGCCGAACTAGCGACATTTTGGACAGGCCTAAAAAAAACATTTTAGAACCATTTTCACAAAAAAAGCGCAGATTTTTTTTTCTTCATTTTTTGACACAAAAACAGTGACCCCGGTCATGCCGAACTATCGACATTCTGGACAGGCCTAAAAAAACTTTTTAAAACCATTTTCACAAAAAAAGCTCAGATTTTTTTTTTCATTTTCGTGACACAAAAACAGTGACCCCGGTCATGCCGAACTATCGACATTCTGGACAGGCCTAAAAAAACATTTTAAAACCATTTTCACAAAAAATTGCAGATTTCTATTTTTGTCACCAAAAACGATGACTCCGATCGTTCCAAACTAGCGACATTTTGAACAGGCCTAAAAAAAACATTTTAGAACCATTTTCACAAAAAATTGCAGATTTTTTTTTTTCATTTTCGTGACACAAAAACAGTGACCCCGGTCATGCCGAACTAGCGACATTCTGGACAGGCCTAAAAAAAAATGTTAAAACCATTTTCACCAAAAATTACTGATTTTCTTTTTTTCATTTTCGTGACACAAAAACAGTGACCCCGGTCATGCCGAACTAGCGACATTATGGACAGGCCTAAAAAAACATTTTAAAACCATTTTCACAAAAAATTGCAGATTTCTATTTTGTCCCTAAAAACGATGACTCTGATCATGCCGAAAAAGCTACATTCTGGACAGGCCAAAAAAAAAAATGTAAAACCATTTTCACCAAAAATTGCAGATTTTCTTTTTTTCATTTTGTGACACAAAAACAGTGACCCCGGTCATGCCGAACTAGCGACATTCTGGACAGGCCAAAAAAAACATTTTAAAACCATTTTCACCAAAAAATTGCAGATATTTTTTTTTCATTTTCGTGACACAAAAACAGTGACCCCGGTCATGCCGAACTAGCGACGTTCTGGACAGGCCTAAAAAAACATTTTATAACAATTTTCACAAAAAATTGCAGATTTCTATTTTTGTCACCAAAAACGATGACTCCGATCATGCCGAACTAGCGACATTTTGGACAGGCCTAAAAAAAACATTTTATAACCATTTTCACAAAAAATTGCAGATTTCTATTTTTGTCACCAAAAACGATGACTCCGATCATGCCGAACTAGCGACATTTTGGACAGGCCTAAAAAAAACATTTTAGAACCATTTTCACAAAAAAAGCGCAGATTTTTTTTTCTTCATTTTTTGACACAAAAACAGTGACCCCGGTCATGCCGAACTATCGACATTCTGGACAGGCCTAAAAAAACTTTTTAAAACCATTTTCACAAAAAAAGCTCAGATTTTTTTTTTCATTTTCGTGACACAAAAACAGTGACCCCGGTCATGCCGAACTATCGACATTCTGGACAGGCCTAAAAAAACATTTTAAAACCATTTTCACAAAAAATTGCAGATTTCTATTTTTGTCACCAAAAACGATGACTCCGATCGTTCCAAACTAGCGACATTTTGAACAGGCCTAAAAAAAACATTTTAGAACCATTTTCACAAAAAATTGCAGATTTTTTTTTTTCATTTTCGTGACACAAAAACAGTGACCCCGGTCATGCCGAACTAGCGACATTCTGGACAGGCCTAAAAAAAAATGTTAAAACCATTTTCACCAAAAATTACTGATTTTCTTTTTTTCATTTTCGTGACACAAAAACAGTGACCCCGGTCATGCCGAACTAGCGACATTATGGACAGGCCTAAAAAAACATTTTAAAACCATTTTCACAAAAAATTGCAGATTTCTATTTTGTCCCTAAAAACGATGACTCTGATCATGCCGAAAAAGCTACATTCTGGACAGGCCAAAAAAAAAAATGTAAAACCATTTTCACCAAAAATTGCAGATTTTCTTTTTTTCATTTTGTGACACAAAAACAGTGACCCCGGTCATGCCGAACTAGCGACATTCTGGACAGGCCAAAAAAAACATTTTAAAACCATTTTCACCAAAAAATTGCAGATATTTTTTTTTCATTTTCGTGACACAAAAACAGTGACCCCGGTCATGCCGAACTAGCGACGTTCTGGACAGGCCTAAAAAAACATTTTATAACAATTTTCACAAAAAATTGCAGATTTCTATTTTTGTCACCAAAAACGATGACTCCGATCATGCCGAACTAGCGACATTTTGGACAGGCCTAAAAAAAACATTTTAGAACCATTTTCACAAAAAAAGCGCAGATTTTTTTTTCTTCATTTTTTGACACAAAAACAGTGACCCCGGTCATGCCGAACTATCGACATTCTGGACAGGCCTAAAAAAACTTTTTAAAACCATTTTCACAAAAAATTGCAGATATTTTTTTTTCATTTTCGTAACACAAAAACAGTGACCCCGGTCATGCCGAGCTAGCAAATATTTCTGAACAGGCCTAAAAAAACATTTTAAAACCATTTTCACAAAAAATTGCAGATTTCTATTTTTGTCACCAAAAACGATGACTCCGATCGTGCCAAACTAGCGACATTTTGAACAGGCCTAAAAAAAACATTTTAGAACCATTTTCACAAAAAATTGCAGATTTTTTTTTTTCATTTTCGTGACACAAAAACAGTGACCCCGGTCATGCCGAACTAGCGACATTCTGGACAGGCCTAAAAAAAAATGTTAAAACCATTTTCACCAAAAATTACTGATTTTCTTTTTTTCTCACCAAAAACGATGACTCCGATCATGCCGAACTAGCGACATTTTGGATAGGCCTAAAAAAAACATTTTAAAACCATTTTCACAAAAATTGCAGATTTCTATTTTGTCCCTAATAACAATGACTCCGATCATGCCGAAAAAGCTACATTCTGGACAGGACAAAAAAAAAAATGTAAAACCATTTTCACCAAAAATTGCAGATTTTCTTTTTTTCATTTTGTGACACAAAAACAGTGACCCCGGTCATGCCGAACTAGCGACATTCTGGACAGGCCAAAAAAAACATTTTAAAACCATTTTCACAAAAAAATTGCAGATATTTTTTTTTCATTTTCGTGACACAAAAACAGTGACCCCGGTCATGCCGAACTAGCGACGTTCTGGACAGGCCTAAAAAAACATTTTATAACAATTTTCACAAAAAATTGCAGATTTCTATTTTGTCCCTAAAAACGATGACTCCGATCATGCCGAAAAAGCTACATTCTGGACAGGCCAAAAAAAAACATTTTAAAACCATTTTCACAAAAATTGCAGATTTCTATTTTGTCCCTAATAACAATGACTCCGATCATGCCGAAAAAGCTACATTCTGGACAGGCCTAAAAAAAAAATGTAAAACCATTTTCACCAAAAATTGCAGATTTTCTTTTTTTCATTTTGTGACACAAAAACAGTGACCCCGGTCATGCCGAACTAGCGACATTCTGGACAGGCCAAAAAAAACATTTGAAAACCATTTTCACAAAAAAATTGCAGATATTTTTTTTTCATTTTCGTGACACAAAAACAGTGACCCCGGTCATGCCGAACTAGCGACATTCTGGACAGGCCTAAAAAAACATTTTATAACAATTTTCACAAAAAATTGCAGATTTCTATTTTTGTCACCAAAAACGATGACTCCGATCATGCCGAACTAGCGACATTTTGGACAGGCCTAAAAAAAACATTTTAGAACCATTTTCACAAAAAAAGCGCAGATTTTTTTTTCTTCATTTTTTGACACAAAAACAGTGACCCCGGTCATGCCGAACTATCGACATTCTGGACAGGCCTAAAAAAACTTTTTAAAACCATTTTCACAAAAAATTGCAGATATTTTTTTTTCATTTTCGTAACACAAAAACAGTGACCCCGGTCATGCCGAACTAGCAAATATTTCTGAACAGGCCTAAAAAAACATTTTAAAACCATTTTCACAAAAAATTGCAGATTTCTATTTTTGTCACCAAAAACGATGACTCCGATCGTGCCAAACTAGCGACATTTTGAACAGGCCTAAAAAAAACATTTTAGAACCATTTTCACCAAAAATTGCTGATTTTCTTTTTTTCATTTTCGTGACACAAAAACAGTGACCCCGGTCATGCCGACCTAGCGACATTCTGGACAGGCCTAAAAAAACATTTTAAAACCATTTTCACCAAAAATTACTGATTTTCTTTTTTTCATTTTCGTGACACAAAAACAGTGACCCCGGTCATGCCGAACTAGCGACATTATGGACAGGCCTAAAAAAACATTTTAAAACCATTTTCACAAAAAATTGCAGATTTCTATTTTGTCCCTAAAAACGATGACTCCGATCATGCCGAAAAAGCTACATTCTGGACAGGCCAAAAAAAACATTTTAAAACCATTTACACAAAAATTGCAGATTTCTATTTTGTCCCTAATAACAATGACTCCGATCATGCCGAAAAAGCTACATTCTGGACAGGCCAAAAAAAAAAAAGTAAAACCATTTTCACCAAAAATTGCAGATTTTCTTTTTTTCATTTTGTGACACAAAAACAGTGACCCCGGTCATGCCGAACTAGCGACATTCTGGACAGGCCAAAAAAAACATTTTAAAACCATTTTCACAAAAAAATTGCAGATATTTTTTTTTCATTTTCGTGACACAAAAACAGTGACCCCGGTCATGCCGAACTAGCGACGTTCTGGACAGGCCTAAAAAAACATTTTATAACAATTTTCACAAAAAATTGCAGATTTCTATTTTGTCCCTAAAAACGATGACTCCGATCATGCCGAAAAAGCTACATTCTGGACAGGCCAAAAAAAAACATTTTAGAACCATTTTCACAAAAAAAGCGCAGATTTCTATTTTTGTCACCAAAAACGATGACTCCGATCATGCCGAACTAGCGACATTTTGGACAGGCCTAAAAAAAAACATTTTAGAACCATTTTCAAAAAAAAACGCCCGGATTTTTTTTTTTCATTTTCGTGACACAAAAACAGTGACCCCGGTCATGCCGAACTATCGACATTCTGGACAGGCCTAAAAAAACATTTTAAAACCATTTTCACAAAAAATTGCAGATATTTTTTTTTCATTTTCGTAACACAAAAACAGTGACCCCGGTCATGCCGAACTAGCAAATATTTCTGAACAGGCCTAAAAAAACATTTTAAAACCATTTTCACAAAAAAAGCGCAGATTTCTATTTTTGTCACCAAAAACGATGACTCCGATCATGCCGAACTAGCGACATTTTGGACAGGCCTAAAAAAACATTTTAAAACCATTTTCACAAAAAATTGCAGATATTTTTTTTTCATTTTCGTAACACAAAAACAGTGACCCCGGTCATGCCGAACTAGCAAATATTTCTGAACAGGCCTAAAAAAACATTTTAAAACCATTTTCACAAAAAATTGCAGATTTCTATTTTTGTCACCAAAAACGATGACTCAGATCGTGCCAAACTAGCGACATTTTGAACAGGCCTAAAAAAACCATTTTAGAACCATTTTCACCAAAAATTACTGATTTTCTTTTTTTCATTTTCGTGACACAAAAACAGTGACCCCGGTCATGCCGAACTAGCGACATTCTGGACAGGCCTAAAAAAAAATGTTAAAACCATTTTCACCAAAAATTACTGATTTTCTTTTTTTCATTTTCGTGACACAAAAACAGTGACCCCGGTCATGCCGACCTAGCGACATTCTGGACAGGCCTAAAAAAACATTTTAAAACCATTTTCACAAAAAATTGCAGATTTCTATTTTTGTCACCAAAAACGATGAATCCGATCATGCCGAACTAGCGACATTTTGGACAGGCCTAAAAAAAACATTTTAGAACCATTTTCACAAAAAAAGCGCAGACTTCTATTTTTGTCACCAAAAACGATGACTCCGATCATGCCGAACTAGCGACATTTTGGACAGGCCTAAAAAAAAACATTTTAGTACCATTTAAAAAAAAAAACGCCCGGATTTTTTTTTGTTCATTTTCGTGACACAAAAACAGTGACCCCGGTCATGCCGAACTATCGACATTCTGGACAGGCCTAAAAAAACATTTTAAAACCATTTTCACAAAAAATTGCAGATATTTTTTTTTCATTTTCGTAACACAAAAACAGTGACCCCGGTCATGCCGAACTAGCAAATATTTCTGAACAGGCCTAAAAAAACATTTTAAAACCATTTTCACAAAAAATTGCAGATTTCTATTTTTGTCACCAAAAACGATGACTCAGATCGTGCCAAACTAGCGACATTTTGAACAGGCCTAAAAAAAACATTTTAGAACCATTTTCACCAAAAATTACTGATTTTCTTTTTTTCATTTTCGTGACACAAAAACAGTGACCCCGGTCATGCCGAACTAGCGACATTCTGGACAGGCCTAAAAAAAAATGTTAAAACCATTTTCACCAAAAATTACTGATTTTCTTTTTTTCATTTTCGTGACACAAAAACAGTGACCCCGGTCATGCCGACCTAGCGACATTCTGGACAGGCCTAAAAAAACATTTTAAAACCATTTTCACAAAAAATTGCAGATTTCTATTTTTGTCACCAAAAACGATGAATCCGATCATGCCGAACTAGCGACATTTTGGACAGGCCTAAAAAAAACATTTTAGAACCATTTTCACAAAAAAAGCGCAGACTTCTATTTTTGTCACCAAAAACGATGACTCCGATCATGCCGAACTAGCGACATTTTGGACAGGCCTAAAAAAAAACATTTTAGTACCATTTAAAAAAAAAAACGCCCGGATTTTTTTTTGTTCATTTTCGTGACACAAAAACAGTGACCCCGGTCATGCCGAACTATCGACATTCTGGACAGGCCTAAAAAAACATTTTAAAACCATTTTCACAAAAAATTGCAGATATTTTTTTTTCATTTTCGTAACACAAAAACAGTGACCCCGGTCATGCCGAACTAGCAAATATTTCTGAACAGGCCTAAAAAAACATTTTAAAACCATTTTCACAAAAAATTGCAGATTTCTATTTTTGTCACCAAAAACGATGACTCCGATCATGCCGAACTAGCGACATTTTGGAAAGGCCTAAAAAAAACATTTTAGAACCATTTTCACAAAAAAATTGCAGATATTTTTTTTGCATTTTCGTGACACAAAAACAGTGACCCCGGTCATGCCGAACTAGCGACGTTCTGGACAGGCCTAAAAAAACATTTTATAACCATTTTCACAAAAAATTGCAGATTTATTTTTTTTCATTTTCGTGACACAAAACAGTGACCCCGGTCATGCTGAACTAGCGACATTCTGGACAGGCCTAAAAAACATTTTAAAACCATTTTCACAAAAAATGGCAGATTTCTATTTTTGTCTCCAAAAACGATGACTCCGATCATGCCGAACTAGCGACATTTTGGACAGGCCTAAAAAAAACATTTTAGAACCATTTTCACAAAAAAAGCGCAGATTTCTATTTTTGTCACCAAAAACGATGACTCCGATCATGCCGAACTAGCGACATTTTGGACAGGCCTAAAAAAAACATTTTAGAACCATTTTCACAAAAAAAGCGCAGATTTTTTTTTCTTCATTTTTTGACACAAAAACAGTGACCCCGGTCATGCCGAACTATCGACATTCTGGACAGGCCTAAAAAAACTTTTTAAAACCATTTTCACAAAAAATTGCAGATATTTTTTTTTCATTTTCGTAACACAAAAACAGTGACCCCGGTCATGCCGAGCTAGCAAATATTTCTGAACAGGCCTAAAAAAACATTTTAAAACCATTTTCACAAAAAATTGCAGATTTCTATTTTTGTCACCAAAAACGATGACTCCGATCGTGCCAAACTAGCGACATTTTGAACAGGCCTAAAAAAAACATTTTAGAACCATTTTCACAAAAAATTGCAGATTTTTTTTTTTCATTTTCGTGACACAAAAACAGTGACCCCGGTCATGCCGAACTAGCGACATTCTGGACAGGCCTAAAAAAAAATGTTAAAACCATTTTCACCAAAAATTACTGATTTTCTTTTTTTCTCACCAAAAACGATGACTCCGATCATGCCGAACTAGCGACATTTTGGATAGGCCTAAAAAAAACATTTTAAAACCATTTTCACAAAAATTGCAGATTTCTATTTTGTCCCTAATAACAATGACTCCGATCATGCCGAAAAAGCTACATTCTGGACAGGACAAAAAAAAAAATGTAAAACCATTTTCACCAAAAATTGCAGATTTTCTTTTTTTCATTTTGTGACACAAAAACAGTGACCCCGGTCATGCCGAACTAGCGACATTCTGGACAGGCCAAAAAAAACATTTTAAAACCATTTTCACAAAAAAATTGCAGATATTTTTTTTTCATTTTCGTGACACAAAAACAGTGACCCCGGTCATGCCGAACTAGCGACGTTCTGGACAGGCCTAAAAAAACATTTTATAACAATTTTCACAAAAAATTGCAGATTTCTATTTTGTCCCTAAAAACGATGACTCCGATCATGCCGAAAAAGCTACATTCTGGACAGGCCAAAAAAAAACATTTTAAAACCATTTTCACAAAAATTGCAGATTTCTATTTTGTCCCTAATAACAATGACTCCGATCATGCCGAAAAAGCTACATTCTGGACAGGCCTAAAAAAAAAATGTAAAACCATTTTCACCAAAAATTGCAGATTTTCTTTTTTTCATTTTGTGACACAAAAACAGTGACCCCGGTCATGCCGAACTAGCGACATTCTGGACAGGCCAAAAAAAACATTTTAAAACCATTTTCACAAAAAAATTGCAGATATTTTTTTTTCATTTTCGTGACACAAAAACAGTGACCCCGGTCATGCCGAACTAGCGACATTCTGGACAGGCCTAAAAAAACATTTTATAACAATTTTCACAAAAAATTGCAGATTTCTATTTTTGTCACCAAAAACGATGACTCCGATCATGCCGAACTAGCGACATTTTGGACAGGCCTAAAAAAAACATTTTAGAACCATTTTCACAAAAAAAGCGCAGATTTTTTTTTCTTCATTTTTTGACACAAAAACAGTGACCCCGGTCATGCCGAACTATCGACATTCTGGACAGGCCTAAAAAAACTTTTTAAAACCATTTTCACAAAAAATTGCAGATATTTTTTTTTCATTTTCGTAACACAAAAACAGTGACCCCGGTCATGCCGAACTAGCAAATATTTCTGAACAGGCCTAAAAAAACATTTTAAAACCATTTTCACAAAAAATTGCAGATTTCTATTTTTGTCACCAAAAACGATGACTCCGATCGTGCCAAACTAGCGACATTTTGAACAGGCCTAAAAAAAACATTTTAGAACCATTTTCACCAAAAATTGCTGATTTTCTTTTTTTCATTTTCGTGACACAAAAACAGTGACCCCGGTCATGCCGACCTAGCGACATTCTGGACAGGCCTAAAAAAACATTTTAAAACCATTTTCACCAAAAAATTACTGATTTTCTTTTTTTCATTTTCGTGACACAAAAACAGTGACCCCGGTCATGCCGAACTAGCGACATTATGGACAGGCCTAAAAAAACATTTTAAAACCATTTTCACAAAAAATTGCAGATTTCTATTTTGTCCCTAAAAACGATGACTCCGATCATGCCGAAAAAGCTACATTCTGGACAGGCCAAAAAAAACATTTTAAAACCATTTACACAAAAATTGCAGATTTCTATTTTGTCCCTAATAACAATGACTCCGATCATGCCGAAAAAGCTACATTCTGGACAGGCCAAAAAAAAAAAAGTAAAACCATTTTCACCAAAAATTGCAGATTTTCTTTTTTTCATTTTGTGACACAAAAACAGTGACCCCGGTCATGCCGAACTAGCGACATTCTGGACAGGCCAAAAAAAACATTTTAAAACCATTTTCACAAAAAAATTGCAGATATTTTTTTTTCATTTTCGTGACACAAAAACAGTGACCCCGGTCATGCCGAACTAGCGACGTTCTGGACAGGCCTAAAAAAACATTTTATAACAATTTTCACAAAAAATTGCAGATTTCTATTTTGTCCCTAAAAACGATGACTCCGATCATGCCGAAA
Source organism: Salmo salar (assembly GCF_965601325.2). Lineage (NCBI taxonomy): Eukaryota > Metazoa > Chordata > Actinopteri > Salmoniformes > Salmonidae > Salmo > Salmo salar. Next base: position 256,302 of record NW_027675456.1, read on the forward strand.
AAGCTACATTCTGGACAGGCCAAAAAAAAACATTTTAGAACCATTTTCACAAAAAAAGCGCAGATTTCTATTTTTGTCACCAAAAATGATGACTCCGATCATGCCGAACTAGCGACATTTTGGACAGGCCTAAAAAAAACCATTTTAGAACCATTTTCAAAAAAAAACGCCCGGATTTTTTTTTTTCATTTTCGTGACACAAAAACAGTGACCCCGGTCATGCCGAACTATCGACATTCTGGACAGGCCTAAAAAAACATTTTAAAACCATTTTCACAAAAAATTGCAGATATTTTTTTTTCATTTTCGTAACACAAAAACAGTGACCCCGGTCATGCCGAACTAGCAAATATTTCTGAACAGGCCTAAAAAAACATTTTAAAACCATTTTCACAAAAAAAGCGCAGATTTCTATTTTTGTCACCAAAAACGATGACTCCGATCATGCCGAACTAGCGACATTTTGGACAGGCCTAAAAAACATTTTAAAACCATTTTCACAAAAAATTGCAGATATTTTTTTTTCATTTTCGTAACACAAAAACAGTGACCCCGGTCATGCCGAACTAGCAAATATTTCTGAACAGGCCTAAAAAACATTTTAAAACCATTTTCACAAAAAATTGCAGATTTCTATTTTTGTCACCAAAAACGATGACTCAGATCGTGCCAAACTAGCGACATTTTGAACAGGCCTAAAAAAAACATTTTAGAACCATTTTCACCAAAAATTACTGATTTTCTTTTTTTCATTTTCGTGACACAAAAACAGTGACCCCGGTCATGCCGAACTAGCGACATTCTGGACAGGCCTAAAAAAAAATGTTAAAACCATTTTCACCAAAAATTACTGATTTTCTTTTTTTCATTTTCGTGACACAAAAACAGTGACCCCGGTCATGCCGACCTAGCGACATTCTGGACAGGCCTAAAAAAACATTTTAAAACCATTTTCACAAAAAATTGCAGATTTCTATTTTTGTCACCAAAAACGATGAATCCGATCATGCCGAACTAGCGACATTTTGGACAGGCCTAAAAAAAACATTTTAGAACCATTTTCACAAAAAAAGCGCAGACTTCTATTTTTGTCACCAAAAACGATGACTCCGATCATGCCGAACTAGCGACATTTTGGACAGGCCTAAAAAAAAACATTTTAGTACCATTTAAAAAAAAAAACGCCCGGATTTTTTTTTGTTCATTTTCGTGACACAAAAACAGTGACCCCGGTCATGCCGAACTATCGACATTCTGGACAGGCCTAAAAAAACATTTTAAAACCATTTTCACAAAAAATTGCAGATATTTTTTTTTCATTTTCGTAACACAAAAACAGTGACCCCGGTCATGCCGAACTAGCAAATATTTCTGAACAGGCCTAAAAAAACATTTTAAAACCATTTTCACAAAAAATTGCAGATTTCTATTTTTGTCACCAAAAACGATGACTCAGATCGTGCCAAACTAGCGACATTTTGAACAGGCCTAAAAAAAACATTTTAGAACCATTTTCACCAAAAATTACTGATTTTCTTTTTTTCATTTTCGTGACACAAAAACAGTGACCCCGGTAATGCCGAACTAGCGACATTCTGGACAGGCCTAAAAAAAAATGTTAAAACCATTTTCACCAAAAATTACTGATTTTCTTTTTTTCATTTTCGTGACACAAAAACAGTGACCCCGGTCATGCCGACCTAGCGACATTCTGGACAGGCCTAAAAAAACATTTTAAAACCATTTTCACAAAAAATTGCAGATTTCTATTTTTGTCACCAAAAACGATGAATCCGATCATGCCGAACTAGCGACATTTTGGACAGGCCTAAAAAAAACATTTTAGAACCATTTTCACAAAAAAAGCGCAGACTTCTATTTTTGTCACCAAAAACGATGACTCCGATCATGCCGAACTAGCGACATTTTGGACAGGCCTAAAAAAAAACATTTTAGTACCATTTAAAAAAAAAAACGCCCGGATTTTTTTTTGTTCATTTTCGTGACACAAAAACAGTGACCCCGGTCATGCCGAACTATCGACATTCTGGACAGGCCTAAAAAAACATTTTAAATCCATTTTCACAAAAAATTGCAGATATTTTTTTTTCATTTTCGTAACACAAAAACAGTGACCCCGGTCATGCCGAACTAGCAAATATTTCTGAACAGGCCTAAAAAAACATTTTAAAACCATTTTCACAAAAAATTGCAGATTTCTATTTTTGTCACCAAAAACGATGACTCCGATCATGCCGAACTAGCGACATTTTGGAAAGGCCTAAAAAAAACATTTTAGAACCATTTTCACAAAAAAATTGCAGATATTTTTTTTGCATTTTCGTGACACAAAAACAGTGACCCCGGTCATGCCGAACTAGCGACGTTCTGGACAGGCCTAAAAAAACATTTTATAACCATTTTCACAAAAAATTGCAGATTTATTTTTTTTCATTTTCGTGACACAAAACAGTGACCCCGGTCATGCTGAACTAGCGACATTCTGGACAGGCCTAAAAAACATTTTAAAACCATTTTCACAAAAAATGGCAGATTTCTATTTTTGTCTCCAAAAACGATGACTCCGATCATGCCGAACTAGCGACATTTTGGACAGGCCTAAAAAAAACATTTTAGAACCATTTTCACAAAAAAAGCGCAGATTTCTATTTTTGTCACCAAAAACGATGACTCCGATCATGCCGAACTAGCGACATTTTGGACAGGCCTAAAAAAAACATTTTAGAACCATTTTTAAAAAAAAACGCCCGGATTTTTTTTTTTCATTTTCGTGACACAAAAACAGTGACCCCGGTCATGCCGAACTATCGACATTCTGGACAGGCCTAAAAAAACATTTTAAAACCATTTTCACAAAAAATTGCAGATATTTTTTTTTCATTTTCGTAACACAAAAACAGTGACCCCGGTCATGCCGAACTAGCAAATATTTCTGAACAGGCCTAAAAAAAACATTTTAAAACCATTTTCACAAAAAATTGCAGATTTCTATTTTTGTCACCAAAAACGATGACTCCGATCATGCCGAACTAGCGACATTTTGGACAGGCCTAAAAAAAACATTTTAGAACCATTTTCACAAAAAATTGCAGATTTCTATTTTTGTCACCAAAAACGATGACTCCGATCATGCCGAACTAGCGACATTTTGGACAGGCCTAAAAAAAAACATTTTAGAACCATTTTTAAAAAAAAACGCCCGGATTTTTTTTTTTCATTTTCGTGACACAAAAACAGTGACCCCGGTCATGCCGAACTATCGACATTCTGGACAGGCCTAAAAAAACATTTTAAAACCATTTTCACAAAAAATTGCAGATATTTTTTTTTCATTTTCGTAACACAAAAACAGTGACCCCGGTCATGCCGAACTAGCAAATATTTCTGAACAGGCCTAAAAAAACATTTTAAAACCATTTTCACAAAAAATTGCAGATTTCTATTTTTGTCACCAAAAACGATGACTCCGATCATGCCGAACTAGCGACATTTTGGACAGGCCTAAAAAAAACATTTTAGAACCATTTTCACAAAAAATTGCAGAGTTTTTTTTTTTCATTTTCGTGACACAAAAACAGTGACCCCGGTCATGCCGAACTAGCGACATTATGGACAGGCCTAAAAAAACATTTTAAAACCATTTTCACAAATAATTGCAGATTTCTATTTTTGTCACCAAAAACGATGACTCCGATCATGCCGAACTAGCGACATTTTGGACAGGCCTAAAAAAAACATTTTAGCACCATTTTCACAAAAAAATTGCAGATATTTTTTTTGCATTTTCGTGACACAAAAACAGTGACCCCGGTCATGCCGAACTAGCGACGTTCTGGACAGGCCTAAAAAAACATTTTATAACCATTTTCACCAAAAATTGCTGTTTTTTTTTTTTTCATTTTCGTGACACAAAACAGTGACCCCGGTCATGCTGAACTAGCGACATTCTGGACAGGCCTAAAAAAAGCATTTTAGAACCATTTTCACAAAAAAAGCGCAGATTTCTATTTTTGTCACCAAAAACGATGACTCCGATCATGCCGAACTAGCGACATTTTGGACAGGCCTAAAAAAAACATTTTAGAACCATTTTCAAAAAAAAAAGCCCAGATTTTTTTTTTTCATTTTCGTCACACAAAAACAGTGACCCCGGTCATGCCGAACTATCGACATTCTGGACAGGCCTAAAAAAACATTTTAAAACCATTTTCACAAAAAATTGCAGATTTCTATTTTTGTCACCAGAAACGATGACTGCGATCATAACGAACTAGCGACATTTTGGAAAGGCCTAAAAAAAACATTTTAGAACCATTTTCACAAAAAAAGCGCAGATTTCTATTTTTGTCATCAAAAACGATGACTCCGATCATGCCGAACTAGCGACATTTTGGACAGGCCTAAAAAAAACATTTTAGAACCATTTTCACAAAAAAAGCTCTGATTTTTTTTTTTCATTTTCGTGACACAAAAACAGTGACCCCGGTCATGCCGAACTATCGACATTCTGGACAGGCCTAAAAAAACATTTTAAAACCATTTTCACCAAAAATTGCAGATATTTTTTTTTCATTTTCGTAACACAAAAACAGTGACCCCGGTCATGCCGAACTAGCAAATATTCTGAACAGGCCTAAAAAAAACATTTTAAAACCATTTTCACAAAAAATTGCAGATTTCTATTTTTGTCACCAAAAACGATGACTCCGATCATGCCGAACTAGCGACAATTTGGACAGGCCTAAAAAAAACATTTTAGAACCATTTTCACAAAAAATTGCAGATTTTTTTCATTTTCGTGACACAAAAACAGTGACCCCGGTCATGCCGAACTAGCGACGTTCTGGACAGGCCTAAAAAAACATTTTATAACAATTTTCACAAAAAATTGCAGATTTCTATTTTTGTCACCAAAAACGATGACTCTGATCATGCCGAACTAGCGACATTTTGGACAGGCCTAAAAAAAACATTTTAGAACCATTTTCACAAAAAAAGTGCTGATTTTTTTTTCTTCATTTTTTGACACAAAAACAGTGACCCCGGTCGTGCCGAACTATCGACATTCTGGACAGGCCTAAAAAAACTTTTTAAAACCATTTTCACAAAAAATTGCAGATTTCTATTTTTGTCACCAAAAACGATGACTCCGATCATGCCGAACTAGCGACATTTTGGAAAGGCCTAAAAAAAACATTTTAGAACCATTTTCACAAAAAAATTGCAGATATTTTTTTTGCATTTTCGTGACACAAAAACAGTGACCCCGGTCATGCCGAACTAGCGACGTTCTGGACAGGCCTAAAAAAACATTTTATAACCATTTTCACAAAAAATTGCAGATTTATTTTTTTTCATTTTCGTGACACAAAACAGTGACCCCGGTCATGCTGAACTAGCGACATTCTGGACAGGCCTAAAAAACATTTTAAAACCATTTTCACAAAAAATTGCAGATTTCTATTTTTGTCTCCAAAAACGATGACTCCGATCATGCCGAACTAGCGACATTTTGGACAGGCCTGAAAAAAACATTTTAGAACCATTTTCACAAAAAAAGCGCAGATTTCTATTTTTGTCACCAAAAACGATGACTCCGATCATGCCGAACTAGCGACATTTTGGACAGGCCTAAAAAAAACATTTTAGAACCATTTTCACAAAAAAATTGCAGATATTTTTTTTGCATTTTCGTGACACAAAAACAGTGACCCCGGTCATGCCGAACTATCGACATTCTGGACAGGCCTAAAAAAACATTTTAAAACCATTTTCACAAAAAATTGCAGATATTTTTTTTTCATTTTCGTAACACAAAAACAGTGACCCCGGTCATGCCGAACTAGCAAATATTTCTGAACAGGCCTAAAAAAACATTTTAAAACCATTTTCACAAAAAATTGCAGATTTCTATTTTTGTCACCAAAAACGATGACTCCGATCATGCCGAACTAGCGACATTTTGGACAGGCCTAAAAAAAACATTTTAGAACCATTTTCACAAAAAATTGCAGATTTCTATTTTTGTCACCAAAAACGATGACTCCGATCATGCCGAACTAGCGACATTTTGGACAGGCCTAAAAAAAACATTTTAGAACCATTTTTTTAAAAAAACGCCCGGATTTTTTTTTTTCATTTTCGTGACACAAAAACAGTGACCCCGGTCATGCCGAACTAGCGACGTTCTGGACAGGCCTAAAAAAACATTTTATAACCATTTTCACAAAAAATTGCTGTTTTTTTTTTTTTCTTTTTCGTGACACAAAACAGTGACCCCGGTCATGCTGAACTAGCGACATTCTGGACAGGCCTATAAAAAGCATTTTAGAACCATTTTCACAAAAAAAGCGCAGACTTCTATTTTTGTCACCAAAAACGATGACTCCGATCATGCCGAACTAGCGACATTTTGGACAGGCCTAAAAAAAAACATTTTAGTACCATTTAAAAAAAAAAACGCCCGGATTTTTTTTTGTTCATTTTCGTGACACAAAAACAGTGACCCCGGTCATGCCGAACTATCGACATTCTGGACAGGCCTAAAAAAACATTTTAAAACCATTTTCACAAAAAATTGCAGATATTTTTTTTTCATTTTCGTAACACAAAAACAGTGACCCCGGTCATGCCGAACTAGCAAATATTTCTGAACAGGCCTAAAAAAACATTTTAAAACCATTTTCACAAAAAATTGCAGATTTCTATTTTTGTCACCAAAAACGATGACTCAGATCGTGCCAAACTAGCGACATTTTGAACAGGCCTAAAAAAAACATTTTAGAACCATTTTCACCAAAAATTACTGATTTTCTTTTTTTCATTTTCGTGACACAAAAACAGTGACCCCGGTCATGCCGAACTAGCAACATTCTGGACAGGCCTAAAAAAAAATGTTAAAACCATTTTCACCAAAAATTACTGATTTTCTTTTTTTCATTTTCGTGACACAAAAACAGTGACCCCGGTCATGCTGAACTAGCGACATTCTGGACAGGCCTAAAAAAAGCATTTTAGAACCATTTTCACAAAAAAAGCGCAGATTTCTATTTTTGTCACCAAAAACGATGACTCCGATCATGCCGAACTAGCGACATTTTGGACAGGCCTAAAAAAAACATTTTAGAACCATTTTCAAAAAAAAAAGCCCAGATTTTTTTTTTTCATTTTCGTCACACAAAAACAGTGACCCCGGTCATGCCGAACTATCGACATTCTGGACAGGCCTAAAAAAACATTTTAAAACCATTTTCACAAAAAATTGCAGATTTCTATTTTTGTCACCAGAAACGATGACTGCGATCATAACGAACTAGCGACATTTTGGAAAGGCCTAAAAAAAACATTTTAGAACCATTTTCACAAAAAAGGCGCAGATTTCTATTTTTGTCATCAAAAACGATGACTCCGATCATGCCGAACTAGCGACATTTTGGACAGGCCTAAAAAAAACATTTTAGAACCATTTTCACAAAAAAAGCTCAGATTTTTTTTTTTCATTTTCGTGACACAAAAACAGTGACCCCGGTCATGCCGAACTATCGACATTCTGGACAGGCCTAAAAAAAACATTTTAAAACCATTTTCACCAAAAATTGCAGATATTTTTTTTTCATTTTCGTAACACAAAAACAGTGACCCCGGTCATGCCGAACTAGCAAATATTCTGAACAGGCCTAAAAAAACATTTTAAAACCATTTTCACAAAAAATTGCAGATTTCTATTTTTGTCACCAAAAACGATGACTCCAATCATGCCGAACTAGCGACAATTTGGACAGGCCTAAAAAAAACATTTTAGAACCATTTTCACAAAAAATTGCTGATTTTTTTTTTTCATTTTCGTGACACAAAAACAGTGACCCCGGTCGTGCCGAACTATCGACATTCTGGACAGGCCTAAAAAAACTTTTTAAAACCATTTTCACAAAAAATTGCAGATTTCTATTTTTGTCACCAAAAACGATGACTCCGATCATGCCGAACTAGCGACATTTTGGACAGGCCTAAAAAAAACATTTTAGAACCATTTTCACAAAAAAATTGCAGATATTTTTTTTGCATTTTCGTGACACAAAAACAGTGACCCCGGTCATGCCGAACTAGCGACGTTCTGGACAGGCCTAAAAAAACATTTTATAACCATTTTCACAAAAAATTGCAGATTTATTTTTTTTCATTTTCGTGACACAAAACAGTGACCCCGGTCATGCTGAACTAGCGACATTCTGGACAGGCCTAAAAAACATTTTAAAACCATTTTCACAAAAAATTGCAGATTTCTATTTTTGTCTCCAAAAACGATGACTCCGATCATGCCGAACTAGCGACATTTTGGACAGGCCTAAAAAAAACATTTTAGAACCATTTTCACAAAAAAAGCGCAGATTTCTATTTTTGTCACCAAAAACGATGACTCCGATCATGCCGAACTAGCGACATTTTGGACAGGCCTAAAAAAAACATTTTAGAACCATTTTCACAAAAAAAGCTCAGATTTTTTTTTTTCATTTTCGTGACACAAAAACAGTGACCCCGGTCATGCCGAACTATCGACATTCTGGACAGGCCTAAAAAAAACATTTTAGAACCATTTTCACAAAAAAAGTGCTGATTTTTTTTTCTTCATTTTTTGACACAAAAACAGTGACCCCGGTCGTGCCGAACTATCGACATTCTGGACAGGCCTAAAAAAACTTTTTAAAACCATTTTCACAAAAAATTGCAGATTTCTATTTTTGTCACCAAAAACGATGACTCCGATCATGCCGAACTAGCGACATTTTGGACAGGCCTAAAAAAAACATTTTAGAACCATTTTCACAAAAAAATTGCAGATATTTTTTTTGCATTTTCGTGACACAAAAACAGTGACCCCGGTCATGCCGAACTAGCGACGTTCTGGACAGGCCTAAAAAAACATTTTATAACCATTTTCACAAAAAATTGCAGATTTATTTTTTTTCATTTTCGTGACACAAAACAGTGACCCCGGTCATGCTGAACTAGCGACATTCTGGACAGGCCTAAAAAACATTTTAAAACCATTTTCACAAAAAATTGCAGATTTCTATTTTTGTCTCCAAAAACGATGACTCCGATCATGCCGAACTAGCGACATTTTGGACAGGCCTAAAAAAAACATTTTAGAACCATTTTCACAAAAAAAGCGCAGATTTCTATTTTTGTCACCAAAAACGATGACTCCGATCATGCCGAACTAGCGACATTTTGGACAGGCCTAAAAAAAACATTTTAGAACCATTTTCACCCAAAAATTGCAGATATTTTTTTTGCATTTTCGTGACACAAAAACAGTGACCCCGGTCATGCCGAACTATCGACATTCTGGACAGGCCTAAAAAAACATTTTAAAACCATTTTCACAAAAAATTGCAGATATTTTTTTTTCATTTTCGTAACACAAAAACAGTGACCCCGGTCATGCCGAACTAGCAAATATTTCTGAACAGGCCTAAAAAAACATTTTAAAAACATTTTCACAAAAAATTGCAGATTTCTATTTTTGTCACCAAAAACGATGACTCCGATCATGCCGAACTAGCGACATTTTGGACAGGCCTAAAAAAACATTTTATAACAATTTTCACAAAAAATTGCAGATTTCTATTTTTGTCACCAAAAACGATGACTCCGATCATGCCGAACTAGCGACATTTTGGACAGGCCTAAAAAAAACATTTTAGAACCATTTTCACAAAAAAAGCTCAGATTTTTTTTTTTCATTTTCGTGACACAAAAACAGTGACCCCGGTCATGCCGAACTATCGACATTCTGGACAGGCCTAAAAAAACATTTTAAAACCATTTTCACCAAAAATTGCAGATATTTTTTTTTCATTTTCGTAACACAAAAACAGTGACCCCGGTCATGCCGAACTAGCAAATATTCTGAACAGGCCTAAAAAAACATTTTAAAACCATTTTCACAAAAAATTGCAGATTTCTATTTTTGTCACCAAAAACGATGACTCCGATCATGCCGAACTAGCGACAATTTGGACAGGCCTAAAAAAAACATTTTAGAACCATTTTCACAAAAAATTGCAGATTTTTTTTTTTCATTTTCGTGACACAAAAACAGTGACCCCGGTCATGCCGAACTAGCGACGTTCTGGACAGGCCTAAAAAAACATTTTATAACAATTTTCACAAAAAATTGCAGATTTCTATTTTTGTCACCAAAAACGATGACTCCGATCATGCCGAACTAGCGACATTTTGGACAGGCCTAAAAAAAACATTTTAGAACCATTTTCACAAAAAAAGTGCTGATTTTTTTTCTTCATTTTTTGACACAAAAACAGTGACCCCGGTCGTGCCGAACTATCGACATTCTGGACAGGCCTAAAAAAACTTTTTAAAACCATTTTCACAAAAAATTGCAGATTTCTATTTTTGTCACCAAAAACGATGACTCCGATCATGCCGAACTAGCGACATTTTGGACAGGCCTAAAAAAAACATTTTAGAACCATTTTCACAAAAAAATTGCAGATATTTTTTTTGCATTTTCGTGACACAAAAACAGTGACCCCGGTCATGCCGAACTAGCGACGTTCTGGACAGGCCTAAAAAAACATTTTATAACCATTTTCACAAAAAATTGCAGATTTATTTTTTTTCATTTTCGTGACACAAAACAGTGACCCCGGTCATGCTGAACTAGCGACATTCTGGACAGGCCTAAAAAACATTTTAAAACCATTTTCACAAAAAATTGCAGATTTCTATTTTTGTCTCCAAAAACGATGACTCCGATCATGCCGAACTAGCGACATTTTGGACAGGCCTAAAAAAAACATTTTAGAACCATTTTCACAAAAAAAGCGCAGATTTCTATTTTTGTCACCAAAAACGATGACTCCGATCATGCCGAACTAGCGACATTTTGGACAGGCCTAAAAAAAACAGTTTAGAACCATTTTCACAAAAAAATTGCAGATATTTTTTTTGCATTTTCGTGACACAAAAACAGTGACCCCGGTCATGCCGAACTATCGACATTCTGGACAGGCCTAAAAAAACATTTTAAAACCATTTTCACAAAAAATTGCAGATATTTTTTTTTCATTTTCGTAACACAAAAACAGTGACCCCGGTCATGCCGAACTAGCAAATATTTCTGAACAGGCCTAAAAAAACATTTTAAAACCATTTTCACAAAAAATTGCAGATTTCTATTTTTGTCACCAAAAACGATGACTCCGATCATGCCGAACTAGCGACATTTTGGACAGGCCTAAAAAAAACATTTTAGAACCATTTTCACAAAAAATTGCAGATTTCTATTTTTGTCACCAAAAACGATGACTCCGATCATGCCGAACTAGCGACATTTTGGACAGGCCTAAAAAAAACATTTTAGAACCATTTTTTAAAAAAAACGCCCGGATTTTTTTTTTTCATTTTCGTGACACAAAAACAGTGACCCCGGTCATGCCGAACTAGCGACGTTCTGGACAGGCCTAAAAAAACATTTTATAACCATTTTCACAAAAAATTGCTGTTTTTTTTTTTTTCATTTTCGTGACACAAAACAGTGACCCCGGTCATGCTGAACTAGCGACATTCTGGACAGGCCTAAAAAAAGCATTTTAGAACCATTTTCACAAAAAAAGCGCAGATTTCTATTTTTGTCACCAAAAACGATGACTCCGATCATGCAGAACTAGCGACATTTTGGACAGGCCTAAAAAAAACATTTTAGAACCATTTTCAAAAAAAAAAGCCCAGATTTTTTTTTTTCATTTTCGTCACACAAAAACAGTGACCCCGGTCATGCCGAACTATCGACATTCTGGACAGGCCTAAAAAAACATTTTAAAACCATTTTCACAAAAAATTGCATATTTCTATTTTTGTCACCAGAAACGATGACTGCGATCATAACGAACTAGCGACATTTTGGAAAGGCCTAAAAAAAACATTTTAGAACCATTTTCACAAAAAAAGCGCAGATTTCTATTTTTGTCATCAAAAACGATGACTCCGATCATGCCGAACTAGCGACATTTTGGACAGGCCTAAAAAAAACATTTTAGAACCATTTTCACAAAAAAAGCTCAGATTTTTTTTTTTCATTTTCGTGACACAAAAACAGTGACCCCGGTCATGCCGAACTAGCAAATATTCTGAACAGGCCTAAAAAAACATTTTAAAACCATTTTCACAAAAAATTGCAGATTTCTATTTTTGTCACCAAAAACGATGACTCCGATCATGCCGAACTAGCGACAATTTGGACAGGCCTAAAAAAAACATTTTAGAACCATTTTCACAAAAAATTGCAGATTTTTTTTTTTCATTTTCGTGACACAAAAACAGTGACCCCGGTCATGCCGAACTAGCCACGTTCTGGACAGGCCTAAAAAAACATTTTATAACAATTTTCACAAAAAATTGCAGATTTCTATTTTTGTCACCAAAAACGATGACTCCGATCATGCCGAACTAGCGACATTTTGGACAGGCCTAAAAAAAACATTTTAGAACCATTTTCACAAAAAAATTGCAGATATTTTTTTTGCATTTTCGTGACACAAAAACAGTGACCCCGGTCATGCCGAACTATCGACATTCTGGACAGGCCTAAAAAAACATTTTAAAACCATTTTCACAAAAAATTGCAGATATTTTTTTTTCATTTTCGTAACACAAAAACAGTGACCCCGGTCATGCCGAACTAGCAAATATTTCTGAACAGGCCTAAAAAAACATTTTAAAACCATTTTCACAAAAAATTGCAGATTTCTATTTTTGTCACCAAAAACGATGACTCCGATCATGCCGAACTAGCGACATTTTGGACAGGCCTAAAAAAACATTTTATAACAATTTTCACAAAAAATTGCAGATTTCTATTTTTGTCACCAAAAACGATGACTCCGATCATGCCGAACTAGCGACATTTTGGACAGGCCTAAAAAAAACATTTTAGAACCATTTTCACAAAAAAAGCTCAGATTTTTTTTTTTCATTTTCGTGACACAAAAACAGTGACCCCGGTCATGCCGAACTATCGACATTCTGGACAGGCCTAAAAAAACATTTTAAAACCATTTTCACCAAAAATTGCAGATATTTCTTTTTCATTTTCGTAACACAAAAACAGTGACCCCGGTCATGCCGAACTAGCAAATATTCTGAACAGGCCTAAAAAAACATTTTAAAACCATTTTCACAAAAAATTGCAGATTTCTATTTTTGTCACCAAAAACGATGACTCCGATCATGCCGAACTAGCGACAATTTGGACAGGCCTAAAAAAAACATTTTAGAACCATTTTCACAAAAAATTGCAGATTTTTTTTTTTCATTTTCGTGACACAAAAACAGTGACCCCGGTCATGCCGAACTAGCGACGTTCTGGACAGGCCTAAAAAAACATTTTATAACAATTTTCACAAAAAATTGCAGATTTCTATTTTTGTCACCAAAAACGATGACTCCGATCATGCCGAACTAGCGACATTTTGGACAGGCCTAAAAAAAACATTTTAGAACCATTTTCACAAAAAAAGTGCTGATTTTTTTTTCTTCATTTTTTGACACAAAAACAGTGACCCCGGTCGTGCCGAACTATCGACATTCTGGACAGGCCTAAAAAAACTTTTTAAAACCATTTTCACAAAAAATTGCAGATTTCTATTTTTGTCACCAAAAACGATGACTCCGATCATGCCGAACTAGCGACATTTTGGACAGGCCTAAAAAAAACATTTTAGAACCATTTTCACAAAAAAATTGCAGATATTTTTTTTGCATTTTCGTGACACAAAAACAGTGACCCCGGTCATGCCGAACTAGCGACGTTCTGGACAGGCCTAAAAAAACATTTTATAACCATTTTCACAAAAAATTGCAGATTTATTTTTTTTCATTTTCTTGACACAAAACAGTGACCCCGGTCATGCTGAACTAGCGACATTCTGGACAGGCCTAAAAAACATTTTAAAACCATTTTCACAAAAAATTGCAGATTTCTATTTTTGTCTCCAAAAACGATGACTCCGATCATGCCGAACTAGCGACATTTTGGACAGGCCTAAAAAAAACATTTTAGAACCATTTTCACAAAAAAAGCGCAGATTTCTATTTTTGTCACCAAAAACGATGACTCCGATCATGCCGAACTAGCGACATTTTGGACAGGCCTAAAAAAAACATTTTAGAACCATTTTCACAAAAAAATTGCAGATATTTTTTTTGCATTTTCGTGACACAAAAACAGTGACCCCGGTCATGCCGAACTATCGACATTCTGGACAGGCCTAAAAAAACATTTTAAAACCATTTTCACAAAAAATTGCAGATATTTTTTTTTCATTTTCGTAACACAAAAACAGTGACCCCGGTCATGCCGAACTAGCAAATATTTCTGAACAGGCCTAAAAAAACATTTTAAAACCATTTTCACAAAAAATTGCAGATTTCTATTTTTGTCACCAAAAACGATGACTCCGATCATGCCGAACTAGCGACATTTTGGACAGGCCTAAAAAAAACATTTTAGAACCATTTTCACAAAAAATTGCAGATTTCTATTTTTGTCACCAAAAACGATGACTCCGATCATGCTGAACTAGCGACATTCTGGACAGGCCTAAAAAAAGCATTTTAGAACCATTTTCACAAAAAAAGCGCAGATTTCTATTTTTGTCACCAAAAACGATGACTCCGATCATGCCGAACTAGCGACATTTTGGACAGGCCTAAAAAAAACATTTTAGAACCATTTTCACAAAAAAAGCTCAGATTTTTTTTTTTCATTTTCGTGACACAAAAACAGTGACCCCGGTCATGCCGAACTAGCAAATATTCTGAACAGGCCTAAAAAAACATTTTAAAACCATTTTCACAAAAAATTGCAGATTTCTATTTTTGTCACCAAAAACGATGACTCCGATCATGCCGAACTAGCGACAATTTGGACAGGCCTAAAAAAAACATTTTAGAACCATTTTCACAAAAAATTGCAGATTTTTTTTTTTCATTTTCGTGACACAAAAACAGTGACCCCGGTCATGCCGAACTAGCGACGTTCTGGACAGGCCTAAAAAAACATTTTATAACAATTTTCACAAAAAATTGCAGATTTCTATTTTTGTCACCAAAAACGATGACTCCGATCATGCCGAACTAGCGACATTTTGGACAGGCCTAAAAAAAACATTTTAGAACCATTTTCACAAAAAAAGCGCTGATTTTTTTTTCTTCATTTTTTGACACAAAAACAGTGACCCCGGTCGTGCCGAACTATCGACATTCTGGACAGGCCTAAAAAAACTTTTTAAAACCATTTTCACAAAAAAATTGCAGATATTTTTTTTTCATTTTCGTGACACAAAACAGTGACCCCAGTCATGCTGAACTAGCGACATTCTGGACAGGCCTAAAAAAACATTTTAAAACCATTTTCATAAAAAATTGCAGATTTCTATTTTTGTCACCAGAAACAATGACTCCGATCATGCCGAACTAGCGACATTTTGGACAGGCCTAACAAAAACATTTTAGAACCATTTTCACAAAAAAAGCGCAGATTTCTATTTTTGTCACCAAAAACGATGACTCCGATCATGCCGAACTAGCGACATTTTGGACAGGCCTAAAAAAAACATTTTAGAACCATTTTCACAAAAAAAGCTCAGATTTTTTTTTTTCATTTTCGTGACACAAAAACAGTGACCCCGGTCATGCCGAACTAGCAACATTCTGAACAGGCCTAAAAAACATTTTAAAACCATTTTCACAAAAAATTGCAGATTTCTATTTTTGTCACCAAAAACGATGACTCCGATCATTCCGAACTAGCGACATTTTGGACAGGCCTAAAAAAAACATTTTAGAACCATTTTCACAAAAAATTGCAGATTTTTTTTTTTCATTTTCGTGACACAAAAACAGTGACCCCGGTCATGCCGAACTATCTACATTCTGGACATGCCTATAAAAAACATTTTAAAACCTTTTTCACAAAAAATTGCAGATTTCTATTTTTGTCACAAAAAACGATGACTCCGATCATGCCGAACTAGCGACATTTTGGACAGGCCTAAAAAAAACATTTTAGAACCATTTTCACAAAAAATTGCTGATTTTTTTTTTTCATTTTCGTGACACAAAAACAGTGACCCCGGTCATGCCGAACTAGCGACATTCTGGACAGGCCTAAAAAAACATTTTAAAACCATTTTCACCAAAAATTGCAGATTTCTATTTTGTCCCTAAAAACGATGACTCCGATCATGCCGAAAAAGCTACATTCTGGACAGGCCTAAACAAATTTTTTAAAACCATTTTCACCAAAAATTACTGATTTTCTTTTTTTCATTTTCGTGACACAAAAACAGTGACCCCGGTCATGCCGACCTAGCGACATTCTGGACAGGCCTAAAAATACATTTTAAAACAATTTTCATAAAAAATTGCAGATTTCTATTTTTGTCACCAAAAAAGATGACTCAAATCATGCCGAACTAGCGACATTTTGGACAAGCCTAAAAAAATCATTTTAGAACCATTTTCACAAAAAAGCACAGATTTTTTTTTTTCATTTTCGTGACACAAAAACAGTGACCCCGGTCATGCCGAACTATCTACATTCTGGACATGCCTAAAAAAAACATTTTAAAACCATTTTCACAAAAAATTGCAGATTTCTATTTTTGTCACCAAAAACGATGACTCCGATCATGCCGAACTAGCGACATTTTGGACAGGCCTAAAAAAAACATTTTAGAACCATTTTCACAAAAAATGCTCAGATATTTTTTTTTCATTTTCGTGACACAAAAACAGTGACCCCGGTCATGCCGAACTAGCGACATTCTGGACAGGCCTAAAAAAACATTTTAAAACCATTTTCACCAAAAATTGCAGATTTCTATTTTGTCCCTAAAAACGATGACTCCGATCATGCCGAAAAAGCTACATTCTGGACAGGCCTAAACAAATTTTTTAAAACCATTTTCACCAAAAATTACTGATTTTCTTTTTTTCATTTTCGTGACACAAAAACAGTGACCCCGGTCATGCCGACCTAGCGACATTCTGGACAGGCCTAAAAATACATTTTAAAACAATTTTCATAAAAAATTGCAGATTTCTATTTTTGTCACCAAAAAAGATGACTCAAATCATGCCGAACTAGCGACATTTTGGACAGGCCTAAAAAAAACATTTTAGAACCATTTTCACAAAAAAAGCTCAGATTTTTTTTTTTCATTTTCGTGACACAAAAACAGTGATCCCGGTCATGCCGAACTATCGACATTCTGGACAGGCCTAAAAAAACATTTTAAAACCATTTTCACCAAAAATTGCAGATATTTTTTTTTCATTTTCGTAACACAAAAACAGTGACCCTGGTCATGCCGAACTAGCAAATATTCTGAACAGGCCTAAAAAAACATTTTAAAACCATTTTCACAAAAAATTGCAGATTTCTATTTTTGTCACCAAAAACGATGACTCCGATCATGCCGAACTAGCGACAATTTGGACAGGCCTAAAAAAAACATTTTAGAACCATTTTCACAAAAAATTGCAGATTTTTTTTTTTCATTTTCGTGACACAAAAACAGTGACCCCGGTCATGCCGAACTAGCGACGTTCTGGACAGGCCTAAAAAAACATTTTATAACAATTTTCACAAAAAATTGCAGATTTCTATTTTTGTCACCAAAAACGATGACTCCGATCATGCCGAACTAGCGACATTTTGGACAGGCCTAAAAAAAACATTTTAAAACCATTTTCACAAAAAAATTGCAGATATTTTTTTTTCATTTTCGTGACACAAAACAGTGACCCCAGTCATGCTGAACTAGCGACATTCTGGACAGGCCTAAAAAAACATTTTAAAACCATTTTCATAAAAAATTGCAGATTTCTATTTTTGTCACCAGAAACGATGACTCCGATCATGCCGAACTAGCGACATTTTGGACAGGCCTAACAAAAACATTTTAGAACCATTTTCACAAAAAAAGCGCAGATTTCTATTTTTGTCACCAAAAACGATGACTCCGATCATGCCGAACTAGCGACATTTTGGACAGGCCTAAAAAAAACATTTTAGAACCATTTTCACAAAAAAAGCTCAGATTTTTTTTTTTTCATTTTCGTGACACAAAAACAGTGACCCCGGTCATGCCGAACTAGCAACATTCTGAACAGGCCTAAAAAACATTTTAAAACCATTTTCACAAAAAATTGCAGATTTCTATTTTTGTCACCAAAAACGATGACTCCGATCATTCCGAACTAGCGACATTTTGGACAGGCCTAAAAAAAACATTTTAGAACCATTTTCACAAAAAATTGCAGATTTTTTTTTTTCATTTTCGTGACACAAAAACAGTGACCCCGGTCATGCCGAACTATCTACATTCTGGACATGCCTATAAAAAACATTTTAAAACCTTTTTCACAAAAAATTGCAGATTTCTATTTTTGTCACCAAAAACGATGACTCCGATCATGCCGAACTAGCGACATTTTGGACAGGCCTAAAAAAAACATTTTAAAACCATTTTCACAAAAAAATTGCAGATATTTTTTTTTCATTTTCGTGACACAAAACAGTGACCCCAGTCATGCTGAACTAGCGACATTCTGGACAGGCCTAAAAAAACATTTTAAAACCATTTTCATAAAAAATTGCAGATTTCTATTTTTGTCACCAGAAACGATGACTCCGATCATGCCGAACTAGCGACATTTTGGACAGGCCTAACAAAAACATTTTAGAACCATTTTCACAAAAAAAGCGCAGATTTCTATTTTTGTCACCAAAAACGATGACTCCGATCATGCCGAACTAGCGACATTTTGGACAGGCCTAAAAAAAACATTTTAGAACCATTTTCACAAAAAAAGCTCAGATTTTTTTTTTTTCATTTTCGTGACACAAAAACAGTGACCCCGGTCATGCCGAACTAGCAACATTCTGAACAGGCCTAAAAAACATTTTAAAACCATTTTCACAAAAAATTGCAGATTTCTATTTTTGTCACCAAAAACGATGACTCCGATCATTCCGAACTAGCGACATTTTGGACAGGCCTAAAAAAAACATTTTAGAACCATTTTCACAAAAAATTGCAGATTTTTTTTTTTCATTTTCGTGACACAAAAACAGTGACCCCGGTCATGCCGAACTATCTACATTCTGGACATGCCTATAAAAAACATTTTAAAACCTTTTTCACAAAAAATTGCAGATTTCTATTTTTGTCACCAAAAACGATGACTCCGATCA
The DNA here is from genome assembly GCF_965601325.2 of Salmo salar. Lineage (NCBI taxonomy): Eukaryota > Metazoa > Chordata > Actinopteri > Salmoniformes > Salmonidae > Salmo > Salmo salar. The sequence goes on from NW_027675456.1 coordinate 275,611, forward strand.
TGCCGAACTAGCGACATTTTGGACAGGCCTAAAAAAAACATTTTAGAACCATTTTCACAAAAAATTGCTGATTTTTTTTTTTCATTTTCGTGACACAAAAACAGTGACCCCGGTCATGCCGAACTAGCGACATTCTGGACAGGCCTAAAAAAACATTTTAAAACCATTTTCACCAAAAATTGCAGATTTCTATTTTGTCCCTAAAAACGATGACTCCGATCATGCCGAAAAAGCTACATTCTGGACAGGCCTAAACAAATTTTTTAAAACCATTTTCACCAAAAATTACTGATTTTCTTTTTTTCATTTTCGTGACACAAAAACAGTGACCCCGGTCATGCCGACCTAGCGACATTCTGGACAGGCCTAAAAATACATTTTAAAACAATTTTCATAAAAAATTGCAGATTTCTATTTTTGTCACCAAAAAAGATGACTCAAATCATGCCGAACTAGCGACATTTTGGACAGGCCTAAAAAAATCATTTTAGAACCATTTTCACAAAAAAGCGCAGATTTTTTTTTTTCATTTTCGTGACACAAAAACAGTGACCCCGGTCATGCCGAACTATCTACATTCTGGACATGCCTAAAAAAAACATTTTAAAACCATTTTCACAAAAAATTGCAGATTTCTATTTTTGTCACCAAAAACGATGACTCCGATCATGCCGAACTAGCGACATTTTGGACAGGCCTAAAAAAAACATTTTAGAACCATTTTCACAAAAAATTGCTGATTTTTTTTTTTCATTTTCGTGACACAAAAACAGTGACCCCGGTCATGCCGAACTAGCGACATTCTGGACAGGCCTAAAAAAACATTTTAAAACCATTTTCACCAAAAATTGCAGATTTCTATTTTGTCCCTAAAAACGATGACTCCGATCATGCCGAAAAAGCTACATTCTGGACAGGCCTAAACAAATTTTTTAAAACCATTTTCACCAAAAATTACTGATTTTCTTTTTTTCATTTTCGTGACACAAAAACAGTGACCCCGGTCATGCCGACCTAGCGACATTCTGGACAGGCCTAAAAATACATTTTAAAACAATTTTCATAAAAAATTGCAGATTTCTATTTTTGTCACCAAAAAAGATGACTCAAATCATGCCGAACTAGCGACATTTTGGACAGGCCTAAAAAAATCATTTTAGAACCATTTTCACAAAAAAGCGCAGATTTTTTTTTTTCATTTTCGTGACACAAAAACAGTGACCCCGGTCATGCCGAACTATCTACATTCTGGACATGCCTAAAAAAAACATTTTAAAACCATTTTCACAAAAAATTGCAGATTTCTATTTTTGTCACCAAAAACGATGACTCCGATCATGCCGAACTAGCGACATTTTGGACAGGCCTAAAAAAAACATTTTAGAACCATTTTCACAAAAAATGCTCAGATATTTTTTTTTCATTTTCGTGACACAAAAACAGTGACCCCGGTCATGCCGAACTAGCGACATTCTGGACAGGCCTAAAAAAACATTTTAAAACCATTTTCACCAAAAATTGCAGATTTCTATTTTGTCCCTAAAAACGATGACTCCGATCATGCCGAAAAAGCTACATTCTGGACAGGCCTAAACAAATTTTTTAAAACCATTTTCACCAAAAATTACTGATTTTCTTTTTTTCATTTTCGTGACACAAAAACAGTGACCCCGGTCATGCCGACCTAGCGACATTCTGGACAGGCCTAAAAATACATTTTAAAACAATTTTCATAAAAAATTGCAGATTTCTATTTTTGTCACCAAAAAAGATGACTCAAATCATGCCGAACTAGCGACATTTTGGACAGGCCTAAAAAAATCATTTTAGAACCATTTTCACAAAAAATTGCAGATTTTTTTTTTTCATTTTCGTGACACGAAAACAGTGACCCCGGTCATGCCGAACTATCTACATTCTGGACATGCCTATAAAAAACATTTTAAAACCTTTTTCACAAAAAATTGCAGATTTCTATTTTTGTCACCAAAAACGATGACTCCGATCATGCCGAACTAGCGACATTTTGGACAGGCCTAAAAAAAACATTTTAGAACCATTTTCACAAAAAATTGCTGATTTTTTTTTTTCATTTTCGTGACACAAAAACAGTGACCCCGGTCATGCCGAACTAGCGACATTCTGGACAGGCCTAAAAAAACATTTTAAAACCATTTTCACCAAAAATTGCAGATTTCTATTTTGTCCCTAAAAACGATGACTCCGATCATGCCGAAAAAGCTACATTCTGGACAGGCCTAAACAAATTTTTTAAAACCATTTTCACCAAAAATTACTGATTTTCTTTTTTTCATTTTCGTGACACAAAAACAGTGACCCCGGTCATGCCGACCTAGCGACATTCTGGACAGGCCTAAAAAGACATTTTAAAACAATTTTCATAAAAAATTGCAGATTTCTATTTTTGTCACCAAAAAAGATGACTCAAATCATGCCGAACTAGCGACATTTTGGACAGGCCTAAAAAAATCATTTTAGAACCATTTTCACAAAAAAGCGCAGATTTTTTTTTTTCATTTTCGTGACACAAAAACAGTGACCCCGGTCATGCCGAACTATCTACATTCTGGACATGCCTAAAAAAAACATTTTAAAACCATTTTCACAAAAAATTGCAGATTTCTATTTTTGTCACCAAAAACGATGACTCCGATCATGCCGAACTAGCGACATTTTGGACGGCCTAAAAATAAACATTTTAGAACCATTTTCACAAAAAATGCTCAGATATTTTTTTTTCATTTTCGTGACACAAAAACAGTGACCCCGGTCATGCCGAACTAGCGACATTCTGGACAGGCCTAAAAAAAACATTTTAAAACCATTTTCACCAAAAATTGCAGATTTCTATTTTTGTCACCAAAAACGATGACTCCGATCATGCCGAACTGGCCTATAAAAACATTTTAGAACCATTTTCACAAAAAGAGCTCAGATTTTTTTTTCTTCATTTTTTGACACAAAAACAGTGACCCAGGTCATGCCGAACTACCGACATTCTGGACAGGCCTAAAAAACATTTTAAAACCATTTTCACAAATAATTGCAGATATTTTTATTTAATTTTCGTGACACAAAAACAGTGACCCCGGTCATGCCGAACTAGCGACATACTGGACAGGGCTAGAAAATAACATTTTAAAACCATTTTCAAAAAAAATTGCAGATTTCTTTTTTTGTCACCAAAAACGATGACTCCGATCATGCCGAACTAGCGACATTTTGGACAGGCTTAAAAATAAACATTTTAGAACCATTTTCACAAAAAGAGCTCAGATTTTTTTTTCTTCATTTTTTGACACAAAAACAGTGACCCAGGTCATGCCGAACTACCGACATTCTGGACAGGCCTAAAAAACATTTTAAAACCATTTTCACAAATAATTGCAGATATTTTTATTTAATTTTCGTGACACAAAAACAGTGACCCCGGTCATGCCGAACTAGCGACATACTGGACAGGGCTAGAAAATAACATTTTAAAACCATTTTCAAAAAAAATTGCAGATTTCTTTTTTTGTCACCAAAAACGATGACTCCGATCATGCCGAACTAGCGACATTTTGGACAGGCTTAAAAATAAACATTTTAGAACCATTTTCACAAAAAATGCTCAGATATTTTTTTTTCATTTTCGTGACACAAAAACAGTGACCGAACTAGCGACATACTGGACAGGCCTACATTTTTTTATTTAAAACCATTTTCACTAAAAATTGCAGATTTCTATTTTGTTCCTAAAAACGATGACTCCGATCATCCTGAAAAAGCGACATTCTGGACAGGCCTAAAAAAAATGTACAACCATTTTCACAAAAAATTTAAGATTTTTTTTTTTCATTTTCGTGACACAAAAACATTGACCCCGGTCATGCCGAACTAGCGACATACTGGACAGGCCTAAAAAAAAACATTTTAAAACCATTTTCACAAAAAATTGAAGATTTCTATTTTTGTCACCAAAAACGATGACTCCGATCATGCCGAACTAGCGACATTTTGGACAGGCCTAAAAAAAACATTTTAGAACCATTTTCACAAAAAAAGCTCAGATTTTTTGTTTTCATTTTTTTACACAAAAACAGTGACCCCGGTCATGCCGAACCAGCGACATTTTGGACAGGCCTAAAAAAACATTTTAGAACCATATTCACAAAAAAAGCTAAGATTTTATTTTCTTCATTTTTTGACACAAAAACAGTGACCCCTGTCATGCCGAACTATCGACATTCTGGACAGGCCTAAAAAAACATTTTAAAACCATTTTCACAAAAGAATTGCAGATATTTTTATTTCATTTTCGTGACACAAAAACAGTGACCCCGGTCATGCCGAACTAGAGACATTCTGGACAGGCCAAAAAAAATAAATGAAAACCATTTCCACTAAAAATTGCAGATTTCAATTTTGTCCCTAAAAACGATGACTCCGATCATGCCGAACTAGCGACATTTTGGACAGGCCTAAAAATAAACATTTTAGAACCATTTTCACAAAAAATGCTCAGATATTTTTTTTTCATTTTCGTGACACAAAAACAGTGACCCCGGTCATGCCGAACTAGCGACATTCTGGACAGGCCTAAAAAAATATTTTAAAACCATTTTCACAAAAAATTGCAGATTTCTATTTTTGTCACCAAAAACGATGACTCCGATCATGCCGAACTGGCCTATAAAAACATTTTAGAACCATTTTCACAAAAAGAGCTCAGATTTTTTTTTCTTCATTTTTTGACACAAAAACAGTGACCCAGGTCATGCCGAACTACCGACATTCTGGACAGGCCTAAAAAAACATTTTAAAACCATTTTCACCAAAAATTGCAGATATTTTTATTTAATTTTCGTGACACAAAAACAGTGACCCCGGTCATGCCGAACTAGCGACATACTGGACAGGGCTAGAAAAAAACATTTTAAAACCATTTTCAAAAAAAATTGCAGATTTCTATTTTTGTCACCAGAAACGATGACTCCGATCATGCCGAACTAGCGACATTTTGGACAGGCTTAAAAATAAACATTTTAGAACCATTTTCACAAAAAATGCTCAGATATTTTTTTTTCATTTTCGTGACACAAAAACAGTGACCGAACTAGCGACATACTGGACAGGCCTAAATTTTTTTATTTAAAACCATTTTCACTAAAAATTGCAGATTTCTATTTTGTTCCTAAAAACGATGACTCCGATCATCCTGAAAAAGCGACATTCTGGACAGGCCTAAAAAAAATGTACAACCATTTTCACAAAAAATTGCAGATTTTTTTTTTCATTTTCGTGACACAAAAACATTGACCCCAGTCATGCCGAACTAGCGACATTCTGGACATTCCTAAAAAAAAACATTTTAAAACCATTTTCACAAAAAATTGAAGATTTCTATTTTTGTCACCAAAAACGATGACTCCGATCATGCCGAACCAGCGACATTTTGGACAGGCCTAAAAAAACATTTTAGAACCATATTCACAAAAAAAGCTAAGATTTTATTTTCTTCATTTTTTGACACAAAAACAGTGACCCCTGTCATGCCGAACTATCGACATTCTGGACAGGCCTAAAAAAACATTTTAAAACCATTTTCACAAAAAAATTGCAGATATTTTTATTTCATTTTCGTGACACAAAAACAGTGACCCCGGTCATGCCGAACTAGAGACATTCTGGACAGGCCTAAAAAAAAAAATTAAAACCATTTCCACTAAAAATTGCAGATTTCAATTTTGTCCCTAAAAACGATGACACCGATCATGCCGAAAAAGCGACATTCTGGACAGGCCTAAAAAAAAATGAAAACCATTTCCACAAAAAATTGCAGATTTCTATTTTGTCCTTAAAAACGATGTCTCCGATCATGCCAAAAAAGCGACATTCTGGACAGGCCTAAAAATGTTTTTAAAAACCATTTTCACAAAAAATTGCAGATTTTTTTTTTTGTCCCTAAAAACGATGACTCCGATCATGCCGAAAAAGCGACATTCTGGACAGGCCTACGTTTTTTTTTTTAAACACACACACACACACACACACAACACACACACACACTCCGACAACACACACACACACACACACACACACACACACACACGCCGACAACACACACACACACACCGACAACACACACACACAACACACACACAACGACAACACACACACACACCGACAACACACACACACACACACACACACACCGACAACACACACACACACACACACCGACAACACACAACGACAACACATACACCGCCAACACACACCGACAACACACACACACACCGACAACAAACACACACACACAAACAACACACACACACACACCGAAAACACACACACACACACACCGACAACACACACACACCCACAAACCGACAACACACCGACAACACACCGATCACACACCGACCACACACACACACACACCGACAACACACACACACACACACCGACAACACACACACACACACACACACACACACACACACACACCGACAACACACACACACACCGACAACACACACACACACACACACACACCAACAACACACACAAACAGCGACAACACACACACACACACCGACAACACACACACCGACAACACACACACACACGGCGACAACACACACACACACACACACACACACACACACCGACAACACACACACACACACCGATAACACACACACCGACAACACACACACACACCGACAACACACACACGCACCAACAACACACACACACACCGACAACACACACACACAACAAACACACACACACACCGACAACACACACACACACACCGACAACACACACACCGACAACACACACACACACACCGACAACACACACATGCACCGACAACACACACACACACCGACAACACACACACACAACAAACACACACACACACACCGACAACACATACACACAAACACCGACAACACACACACACACACACACACACCAACAACACACACACACACCGACAACACACACACACACACACACACCGACAACACACACACACACACACCGACAACACACACACACATACACCGACAACACACACACACACACCGACAACACACACACACACACCGACAACACACACACACACACACACAGACAACACACACACACACCGACAACACACCGACAACACACCGACCACACACCGACCACACACACACACACCGACAACACACCGACAACACACACACCGACAACACACACACACACACCGACAACACACACACAAACAACACACACACACACCGACAACACACACACACACACACACCGACAACACACACACACCGACAACACACACACCGATAACACACACCAACAACACACACACACACACACACCGACAACACACACCGACAACACATACACCGATAACACACACCAACAACACACACACATACCGACAACACGCACACACACACACACATCGACAACACACACACACACCGACAACACACCGAAAAACACCGACCACACACCGACCACACACACACACACACCGAAAACACACCGACAACACACACACACACACCGAAAACACACACACACACACACACAAAGACAACACACACACACACACACCGACAACACATACACCAACAACACACACACACACGGCGAAAACACACACACACACACACCGACAACACACACACACACACACCGACAATACACACACACACACACACCGACAACACACACACACAACAAACACACACACACACGACAACACACACACACACACACCGACAACACACACACACACACACACCGACAACACACACACACACCGACAACACACACACACACCGACAACACACACACACCGACAAAACACACACACACACACACCGACAACACACACACACAGACACACCGACAACACACACACACACACACCGACAAAACCCACACACATACACCGACAACACACACACACACACCGACAACTCACACACACACACACCGACAACACACACACACACCGACAACACACACACACAACAAACACACACACACACCGACAACACACACACACAAACACCGACAACACACACACACACACACACACCAACAACACACACACACACACACCGACAACACACACACACACACACACACAAAGACAACACACACACACACACACCGACAACACACACACACATACACCGACAACACACACACACACACCGACAACACACACACACACACCGACAACACACACACACACACACACAGACAACACACACACACACCGACAACACACCGACAACACACCGACCACACACCGACCACACACACACACACCGACAACACACCGACAACACACACACCGACAACACTAACACACACACCGACAACACACACACAAACAACACACACACACACCGACAACACACACACACACACCGACAACACACACACACCGACAACACACACACCGATAACACACACCAACAACACACACACACACCGACAACACAAACCGACAACACATACACCGATAACACACACCAACAACACACACACATACCGACAACACGCACACACACACACACATCGACAACACACACACACACACACCGACAACACACCGAAAAACACCGACCACACACCGACCACACACACACACACACCGAAAACACACCGACAACACACACACACACACACCGAAAACACACACACACACACACAAAGACAACACACACACACACACCGACAACACACACACCAACAACACACACACACACGGCGACAACACACACACACACACACCGACAACACACACACACACCGACAATACACACACACACACACCGACAACACACACACACACAACAAACACACACACACACGACAACACACACACACACACACCGACAACACACACACACACACCGACAACACACACACACACCAACAACACACACACACACACCGACAACACACACACACACACACCGACAACACACACACACCGACAAAACACACACACACACACACCGACAACACACACACACCGACAACACACACACACACGACACACACACACACACACCGACAACACACACACACACACACACCGACAACACACACACACAGACACACCGACAACACACACACACACACACCGACAAAACCCACACACATACAGCGACAACACACACACACACACCGACAACTCACACACACACACACCGACAACACACACACACACACACACACACACACAGACAACACACACACACACCGACAACACACCGACAACACACCGACCACACACCGACCACACACACACACACACACTGACAACACACCGACAACACACACACACACACACCGACAACACACACACACACACACACCGACAACACACACACACACACACCGACAACACACACACACACACCGACAACACACACACACACACACCGACAACACACACACACACACACCGACAACACACACACGCACACACACTGACAACACACACACACACACACACCGACAACACACACACACACACTGACAACACACACACACACACCGACAACACACACACCAACAACACACACACACACACGGCGACAGCACACACACACACACACACACACACACCGACAACACACACACACACCGACAACACCCACACACCGACAACACACACACACACACCGACAACACACACACACACACCGACAACACACACACACACCGACAACACACACACCGACAACACACACACACACACCGACAACACACACACGCACACACGGCGACAACACAGACACACACACACACACCGACAACACACACACCGACAACACACACACACACGGCAACAACACACACACACACACACCGACAACACACACACACACCGACAACACACACACACACCGACAACACAAACACACACACAACAAACACACAGACACACCGACAACACACACACACACACACCGACAACACACACACACATACACCGACAACACACACACACACACACCGACAACACACACACGCACACACACACACAGACAACACACACACACACCGACAACACACCGACAACACACCGACCACACACCGACCACACACACACACACACAAACAACAACACCGACAACACACCGACAACACACACACACACACCGACAACACACACACACACACACCGACAACACACACACACACCGACAACACACACACACCGACAACACACACACACACACACACCGACAACACACACACACACACCAACAACACACACACACACAACAAACACACAGACACACCGACAACACACATACACACACACCGACAACACACACACACATACACCGACAACACACACACACACACCGACAACACACACACACACACACACACAGACAACACACACACACACCGACAACACACCGACCACAAACCGACCACACACACACACACACACACCGACAACACACACACCGACAACACACACACCGACAACACACACACCGACAACACACACACACACACCGACAACACACACACACACACACCGACAACACACACACACACACACCGACAACACACACACACACCGACAACACACACACACACACCGCCAACACACACACACACACACACCGACAACACACACACACACACCGACAACACATACACACACACCGACAACACACACACACACACAAACACCGACAACACACACACACACACACACACACACCGACAACACACACACACACACACACCGACAACACACACACACACACCGACAACACACACACACACACCGACAACACACACACACACACACCGACAACACACACACACACACACCGACAACACACACACACACACCGACAACACACACACACACACCGACAACACACACACACACACACCGACAACACACACACACCGACAACACACACACACACAACAAACACACAGACACACCGACAACACACACACACACAGACAACACACACACACACCGACACCACACCGACAACACACCGACCACACACCGACCACACACACACACACACACCGACAACACACCGACAACACACACACACACACCCACACCGACAACACACACACACACACACCGACAACACACACACACACATACCGACAACACACACACACACACCGACAACACACACACACACCGACAACACACACACACACCGACAACACACACACACACACACACCGACAACACACACACCGACAACACACACACCGACAACACACACACACACACACACACCGACAACACACACACACACACACACCGACAACACACACACACACACCGACAACACACACACACACACCGACAACACACACACACACACACACACACACACACCGACAACACACACACACACACCGACAACACACACACACACCGACAACACACACACACACACCGACAACACACACACACACACACACACACACACACCGACAACACACACACACACACACACACACACACACACACCGACAACACACACACACACACCGACAACACACACACACACACCGACAACACACACACACACCGACAACACACACACACACACACCGACAACACACACACACACACCGACAACACATACACACACACCGACAACACACCGACAACACACCGACCACACACCGACCACACACACACACACCGACAACACACCGACAACACACACACACAAACCGACAACACACACACACACACCGACAACACACACACACACACCGACAACGCACACACACACACACACCGACAACACATCGACAACACACACACACTGACAACACACACACACCGACAACACACACACCGACAACACACACACATCGACAACACACACACACACCGCCAACACACACACACACACACACTGACAACACACACACACACACCGACAACACATACACACACACCGACAACACACACACACACACAAACACCGACAACACACACACACACACACACACACACACACACCAACAACACACACACACACACACACCGACAACACACACACACACACCGACAACACACACACACACACCGACAACACACACACACACACACCGACAACACACACACACCGACAACACACACACACACAACAAACACACAGACACACCGACAACACACACACACACCGACAACACACACACACATACACCGACAACACACACACACACACCGACAACACACACACACACACCGACAACACACACACACACACACAGACAACACACACACACACCGACACCACACCGACAACACACCGACCACACACCGACCACACACACACACACACACCGACAACACACCGACAACACACACACACACACACACCGACAACACACACACACACACACACCGACAACACACACACACAACGACAACACACACACACACACACCGACAACACACACACACACACACACCGACAACACACACACCGACAACACACACACCGACAACACACACACACACACACACCGACAACACACACACACACACCGACAACACACACACACACCGACAACACACACACACACACACCGACAACACACACACACACACACACACACCGACAACACACACACACACACACACACACACACAGACAACACACACACACACCGACAACACACCGACAACACACCGACCACACACCGACCACACACACACACACACACTGACAACACACCGACAACACACACACACACACACACCGACAACACACACACACACACACACCGACAACACACACACACACACCGACAACACACACACACACACCGACAACACACACACACACACACCGACAACACACACACACACACACCGACAACACACACACACACACACACTGACAACACACACACACACACACACACCGACAACACACACACACACACTGACAACACACACACACACACCGACAACACACACACCAACAACACACACACACACACGGCGACAGCACACACACACACACACACACACACACACACCGACAACACACACACACACCGACAACACCCACACACCGACAACACACACACACACACCGACAACACACACACACACACCGACAACACACACACACACCGACAACACACACACCGACAACACACACACACACACCGACAACACACACACACACACCGACAACACACACACACCGACAACACACACACCGATAACACACACCAACAACACACACACACACCGACAACACAAACCGACAACACATACACCGATAACACACACCAACAACACACACACATACCGACAACACGCACACACACACACACATCGACAACACACACACACACACACCGACAACACACCGAAAAACACCGACCACACACCGACCACACACACACACACACCGAAAACACACCGACAACACACACACACACACACCGAAAACACACACACACACACACAAAGACAACACACACACACACACCGACAACACACACACCAACAACACACACACACACGGCGACAACACACACACACACACACCGACAACACACACACACACCGACAATACACACACACACACACCGACAACACACACACACACAACAAACACACACACACACGACAACACACACACACACACACCGACAACACACACACACACACCGACAACACACACACACACCAACAACACACACACACACACCGACAACACACACACACACACACCGACAACACACACACACCGACAAAACACACACACACACACACCGACAACACACACACACCGACAACACACACACACACGACACACACACACACACACCGACAACACACACACACACACACACCGACAACACACACACACAGACACACCGACAACACACACACACACACACCGACAAAACCCACACACATACAGCGACAACACACACACACACACCGACAACTCACACACACACACACCGACAACACACACACACACACACACACACACACAGACAACACACACACACACCGACAACACACCGACAACACACCGACCACACACCGACCACACACACACACACACACTGACAACACACCGACAACACACACACACACACACCGACAACACACACACACACACACACCGACAACACACACACACACACACCGACAACACACACACACACACCGACAACACACACACACACACACCGACAACACACACACACACACACCGACAACACACACACGCACACACACTGACAACACACACACACACACACACCGACAACACACACACACACACTGACAACACACACACACACACCGACAACACACACACCAACAACACACACACACACACGGCGACAGCACACACACACACACACACACACACACCGACAACACACACACACACCGACAACACCCACACACCGACAACACACACACACACACCGACAACACACACACACACACACCGACAACACACACACACACCGACAACACACACACCGACAACACACACACACACACCGACAACACACACACGCACACACGGCGACAACACAGACACACACACACACACCGACAACACACACACCGACAACACACACACACACGGCAACAACACACACACACACACACCGACAACACACACACACACCGACAACACACACACACACACACCGACAACACAAACACACACACAACAAACACACAGACACACCGACAACACACACACACACACACCGACAACACACACACACATACACCGACAACACACACACACACACACCGACAACACACACACGCACACACACACACAGACAACACACACACACACCGACAACACACCGACAACACACCGACCACACACCGACCACACACACACACACACAAACAACAACACCGACAACACACCGACAACACACACACACACACCGACAACACACACACACACACACCGACAACACACACACACACCGACAACACACACACACCGACAACACACACACACACACACACCGACAACACACACACACACACCAACAACACACACACACACAACAAACACACAGACACACCGACAACACACATACACACACACCGACAACACACACACACATACACCGACAACACACACACACACACCGACAACACACACACACACACACACACAGACAACACACACACACACCGACAACACACCGACCACAAACCGACCACACACACACACACACACACCGACAACACACACACCGACAACACACACACCGACAACACACACACCGACAACACACACACACACACCGACAACACACACACACACACACCGACAACACACACACACACACACCGACAACACACACACACACCGACAACACACACACACACACCGCCAACACACACACACACACACACCGACAACACACACACACACACCGACAACACATACACACACACCGACAACACACACACACACACAAACACCGACAACACACACACACACACACACACACACCGACAACACACACACACACACACACCGACAACACACACACACACACCGACAACACACACACACACACCGACAACACACACACACACACACCGACAACACACACACACACACACCGACAACACACACACACACACCGACAACACACACACACACACCGACAACACACACACACACACACCGACAACACACACACACCGACAACACACACACACACAACAAACACACAGACACACCGACAACACACACACACACAGACAACACACACACACACCGACACCACACCGACAACACACCGACCACACACCGACCACACACACACACACACACCGACAACACACCGACAACACACACACACACACCCACACCGACAACACACACACACACACACCGACAACACACACACACACATACCGACAACACACACACACACACCGACAACACACACACACACCGACAACACACACACACACCGACAACACACACACACACACACACCGACAACACACACACCGACAACACACACACCGACAACACACACACACACACACACACCGACAACACACACACACACACACACCGACAACACACACACACACACCGACAACACACACACACACACCGACAACACACACACACACACACACACACACACACCGACAACACACACACACACACCGACAACACACACACACACCGACAACACACACACACACACCGACAACACACACACACACACACACACACACACACCGACAACACACACACACACACACACACACACACACACACACCGACAACACACACACACACACCGACAACACACACACACACACCGACAACACACACACACACCGACAACACACACACACACACACCGACAACACACACACACACACCGACAACACATACACACACACCGACAACACACCGACAACACACCGACCACACACCGACCACACACACACACACCGACAACACACCGACAACACACACACACAAACCGACAACACACACACACACACCGACAACACACACACACACACCGACAACGCACACACACACACACACCGACAACACATCGACAACACACACACACCGACAACACACACACACCGACAACACACACACCGACAACACACACACATCGACAACACACACACACACCGCCAACACACACACACACACACACTGACAACACACACACACACACCGACAACACATACACACACACCGACAACACACACACACACACAAACACCGACAACACACACACACACACACACACACACACACACCAACAACACACACACACACACACACCGACAACACACACACACACACCGACAACACACACACACACACCGACAACACACACACACACACACCGACAACACACACACACCGACAACACACACACACACAACAAACACACAGACACACCGACAACACACACACACACCGACAACACACACACACATACACCGACAACACACACACACACACCGACAACACACACACACACACCGACAACACACACACACACACACAGACAACACACACACACACCGACACCACACCGACAACACACCGACCACACACCGACCACACACACACACACACACCGACAACACACCGACAACACACACACACACACACACCGACAACACACACACACACACACACCGACAACACACACACACAACGACAACACACACACACACACACCGACAACACACACACACACACACACCGACAACACACACACCGACAACACACACACCGACAACACACACACACACACACACCGACAACACACACACACACACCGACAACACACACACACACCGACAACACACACACACACACACCGACAACACACACACACACACACACACACCGACAACACACACACACACACACACACACACACAGACAACACACACACACACCGACAACACACCGACAACACACCGACCACACACCGACCACACACACACACACACACTGACAACACACCGACAACACACACACACACACACACCGACAACACACACACACACACACACCGACAACACACACACACACACCGACAACACACACACACACACCGACAACACACACACACACACACCGACAACACACACACACACACACCGACAACACACACACACACACACACTGACAACACACACACACACACACACACCGACAACACACACACACACACTGACAACACACACACACACACCGACAACACACACACCAACAACACACACACACACACGGCGACAGCACACACACACACACACACACACACACCGACAACACACACACACACCGACAACACCCACACACCGACAACACACACACACACACCGACAACACACACACACACACCGACAACACACACACACACCGACAACACACACACCGACAACACACACACACACACCGACAACACACACACGCACACACGGCGACAACACAGACACACACACACACACCGACAACACACACACCGACAACACACACACACACGGCAACAACACACACACACACACACCGACAACACACACACACACCGACAACACACACACACACACACCGACAACACAAACACACACACAACAAACACACAGACACACCGACAACACACACACACACACACCGACAACACACACACACATACACCGACAACACACACACACACACACCGACAACACACACACGCACACACACACACAGACAACACACACACACACCGACAACACACCGACAACACACCGACCACACACCGACCACACACACACACACACAAACAACAACACCGACAACACACCGACAACACACACACACACACCGACAACACACACACACACACACCGACAACACACACACACCGACAACACACACACACACACACACCGACAACACACACACACACACCAACAACACACACACACACAACAAACACACAGACACACCGACAACACACATACACACACACCGACAACACACACACACATACACCGACAACACACACACACACCGACAACACACACACACACACACACACAGACAACACACACACACACCGACAACACACCGACCACAAACCGACCACACACACACACACACACACCGACAACACACACACCGACAACACACACACCGACAACACACACACCGACAACACACACACACACACCGACAACACACACACACACACACCGACAACACACACACACACACACCGACAACACACACACACACCGACAACACACACACACACACCGCCAACACACACACACACACACCGACAACACACACACACACACCGACAACACATACACACACACCGACAACACACACACACACACAAACACCGACAACACACACACACACACACACACACACCGACAACACACACACACACACACACACCGACAACACACACACACACACCGACAACACACACACACACACCGACAACACACACACACACACACCGACAACACACACACACACACACCGACAACACACACACACACACCGACAACACACACACACACACCGACAACACACACACACACACACCGACAACACACACACACCGACAACACACACACACACAACAAACACACAGACACACCGACAACACACACACACACAGACAACACACACACACACCGACACCACACCGACAACACACCGACCACACACCGACCACACACACACACACACACCGACAACACACCGACAACACACACACACACACCCACACCGACAACACACACACACACACACCGACAACACACACACACACACACCGACAACACACACACACACACCGACAACACACACACACACCGACAACACACACACACACCGACAACACACACACACACACACACCGACAACACACACACCGACAACACACACACCGACAACACACACACACACACACACACCGACAACACACACACACACACACACCGACAACACACACACACACACCGACAACACACACACACACACCGACAACACACACACACACACACACACACACACACACACACCGACAACACACACACACACACCGACAACACACACACACACCGACAACACACACACACACACCGACAACACACACACACACACACACACACACACACCGACAACACACACACACACACACACACACACACACACACCGACAACACACACACACACACCGACAACACACACACACACACCGACAACACACACACACACCGACAACACACACACACACACACCGACAACACACACACACACACCGACAACACATACACACACACCGACAACACACCGACAACACACCGACCACACACCGACCACACACACACACACCGACAACACACCGACAACACACACACACAAACCGACAACACACACACACACACCGACAACACACACACACACACCGACAACGCACACACACACACACACCGACAACACACCGACAACACACACACACCGACAACACACACACACCGACAACACACACACCGACAACACACACACATCGACAACACACACACACACCGCCAACACACACACACACACACACACTGACAACACACACACACACACCGACAACACATACACACACACCGACAACACACACACACACACAAACACCGACAACACACACACACACACACACACACACACACACCGACAACACACACACACACACACACCGACAACACACACACACACACCGACAACACACACACACACACCGACAACACACACACACACACACCGACAACACACACACACCGACAACACACACACACACAACAAACACACAGACACACCGACAACACACACACACACCGACAACACACACACACATACACCGACAACACACACACACACACCGACAACACACACACACACACCGACAACACACACACACACACACAGACAACACACACACACACCGACACCACACCGACAACACACCGACCACACACCGACCACACACACACACACACACCGACAACACACCGACAACACACACACACACACACACCGACAACACACACACACACACACACCGACAACACACACACACAACGACAACACACACACACACACACCGACAACACACACACACACACACACCGACAACACACACACCGACAACACACACACCGACAACACACACACACACACACACCGACAACACACACACACACACCGACAACACACACACACACCGACAACACACACACACACACACCGACAACACACACACACACACACACACACCGACAACACACACACACACACCGACAACACACACACACACCGACAACACACACACACACACCGACAACACACACACACACACACACACACCGACAACACACACACACACACACACACACACACACCGACAACACACACACACACCGACAACACACACACACACACCGACAACACACACACACACACCGACAACACACACACACACACACCGACAACACACACACACACACCGACAACACATACACACACACCGACAACACACCGACAACACACCGACCACACACCGACCACACACACACACACCGACAACACACCGACAACACACACACACAAACCGACAACACACACACACACACCGACAACACACACACACACACACACCGATAACGCACACACACACACACACCGACAACACACCGACAACACACACACACCGAAAACACACACACACCGACAACACACACACCGACAACACACACACATCGACAACACACACACACACACACACACCGACAACACAAACACACACACACACCGACAACACACCGACAACACACACACACACACACCGACAACACACACACACCGACAACACACACACCGACAACACACACACATCGACAACACACACACACACACACACACACCGGCAACACACACACACACACCGACAACACACACACACACCGACAACACACACACACCGACAACACACACACACACACCGACAAAACACACACACACACCGACAACACACACACACACACACACCGACAACACACACACACACACCGACAACACACACACACACCGACAACACACACACACACACACACCGACAACACACACACACACACCGACAACACATACACACACACACACCGACAACACACCGACAACACACCGACCACACACCGACCACACAGACACACACCGACAACACACTGACAACACACACACACAAACCGACAACACACACACACACACCGACAACACACACACACACACACACACACACCGACAACGCACACACACACACACACCGACAACACACCGACAACACACACACACCGACAACACACACACACCGACAACACACACACCGACAACACACACACATCGACAACAAACACACACACACACACACACCGACAACACACACACACACCGACAACACACCGACAACACACACACACACACCGACAACACACACACACCGACAACACACACACCGACAACACACACACATCGAAAACACACACACACACACACACACCGGCAACACACACACACACACCGACAACACACACACACACCGACAACACACACACACACACCGACAACACACACACACCGACAAAACACACACACACACCGACAACACACACACACACACAAACACCGACAACACACACACACACCGACAACACACACACACACACACACACCGACAACACACACACACACACCGACAACACACACACAAACACACACCGACAACACACACACACACCGACAACACACACACACACACACACACACCGACAACACACACACACACACACCGACAACACACACACACCGACAACACACACACACACCAACAACACACACACACACCGACAACACACACACACACACACCGACAACACACACACACACACCGAAAACACACACATACACACACCGACAACATACACACACACACACACACCGACAACACACACACACACACACACACACCGACAACACACACACACACACACACCGACAACACACACACACACACCGACAACACACACACACAGCGACAACACACACACACACACACCGACAACACACACACACACACCGACAACACACACACACACAACAAACACACAGACACACCAACAACACACACACACACCGACAACACACACACACATACACCGACAACACACACACACACACCGACAACACACACACACACACCGACAACACACACACACACACACACACACACACACACAGACAACACACACACACACCGACACCACACCGACAACACACCGACCACACACCGACCACACACACACACACACACCGACAACACACCGACAACACACACACACACACACCGACAACACACACACACACACACACACCGACAACACACACACACACACACACCGACAACACACACACACACACACCGACAACACACACACACACCGACAACACACACACACACACACCGACAACACACACACACACACACACACCGACAACACACACACCGACAACTCCCACACCGACAACACACACACACACACACACACACCGACAACACACACACACACACACACCGACAACACACACACACACACCGACAACACACACACACACACCGACAACACACACACACACACACACACACCGACAACACACACACACACACCGACAACACACACACACACCGACAACACACACACACACACCGACAACACACACACACACACACCGACAACACACACACACACACTGACAACACACACACACACACACACACACACACACACACACACACACCGACAACACACACACACACACACACCAACAACACACACACACACCGACAACACACACACACACACCGACAACACACACACACAAACCGACAACACACACACACACACCGACAACACACACACACACACACACCGACAACGCACACACACACACACACCGACAACACACCGACAACACACACACACCGAAAACACACACACACCGACAACACACACACCGACAACACACACACATCGACAACACACACACACACACACACACCGACAACACAAACACACACACACACCGACAACACACCGACAACACACACACACACACACCGACAACACACACACACCGACAACACACACACCGACAACACACACACATCGACAACACACACACACACACACACACACCGGCAACACACACACACACACCGACAACACACACACACACCGACAACACACACACACCGACAACACACACACACACACCGACAAAACACACACACACACCGACAACACACACACACACACACACCGACAACACACACACACACACCGACAACACACACACACACCGACAACACACACACACACACACACCGACAACACACACACACACACCGACAACACATACACACACACACACCGACAACACACCGACAACACACCGACCACACACCGACCACACAGACACACACCGACAACACACTGACAACACACACACACAAACCGACAACACACACACACACACCGACAACACACACACACACACACACACACACCGACAACGCACACACACACACACACCGACAACACACCGACAACACACACACACCGACAACACACACACACCGACAACACACACACCGACAACACACACACATCGACAACAAACACACACACACACACACACCGACAACACACACACACACCGACAACACACCGACAACACACACACACACACCGACAACACACACACACCGACAACACACACACCGACAACACACACACATCGAAAACACACACACACACACACACACCGGCAACACACACACACACACCGACAACACACACACACACCGACAACACACACACACACACCGACAACACACACACACCGACAAAACACACACACACACCGACAACACACACACACACACACACACCGACAACACACACACACACCGACAACACACACACACACACACACACCGACAACACACACACACACACCGACAACACACACACAAACACACACCGACAACACACACACACACCGACAACACACACACACACACACACACACACACCGACAACACACACACACACACACCGACAACACACACACACCGACAACACACACACACACCAACAACACACACACACACCGACAACACACACACACACACACCGACAACACACACACACACACCGAAAACACACACATACACACACCGACAACATACACACACACACACACACCGACAACACACACACACACACACACACACCGACAACACACACACACACACACACCGACAACACACACACACACACCGACAACACACACACACAGCGACAACACACACACACACACACACCGACAACACACACACACACACCGACAACACACACACACACAACAAACACACAGACACACCAACAACACACACACACACCGACAACACACACACACATACACCGACAACACACACACACACACCGACAACACACACACACACACCGACAACACACACACACACACACACACACACACACAGACAACACACACACACACCGACACCACACCGACAACACACCGACCACACACCGACCACACACACACACACACACCGACAACACACCGACAACACACACACACACACACCGACAACACACACACACACACACACACACCGACAACACACACACACACACACACCGACAACACACACACACACACACCGACAACACACACACACACCGACAACACACACACACACACACCGACAACACACACACACACACACACCGACAACACACACACCGACAACTCCCACACCGACAACACACACACACACACACACACACCGACAACACACACACACACACACACCGACAACACACACACACACACCGACAACACACACACACACACCGACAACACACACACACACACACACACACACCGACAACACACACACACACACCGACAACACACACACACACCGACAACACACACACACACACCGACAACACACACACACACACACCGACAACACACACACACACACTGACAACACACACACACACACACACACACACACACACCGACAACACACACACACACACACACCAACAACACACACACACACCGACAACACACACACACACACCGACAACACACACACACACACACCGACAACACACACACACACACCGACAACACATACACACACACACACACCGACAACACACCGACCACACAACGACCACACACACACACACCGACAACACACCGACAACACACACACACAAACCGACAACACACACACACACACACACCGACAACACACACACACACACACACCGACAACGCACACACACACACACACACCAACAACACACCGACAACACACACACACCGACAACACACACACACCGACAACACACACACCGACAACACACACACATCGACAACACACACACACACACACACACACACACACCGACAACACACACACACACACCGACAACACACCGACAACACACACACACACACCGACAACACACAAACACCGACAACACACACACACACACACACACACACACACACACCGACAACACACACACACCGACAACACACACACCAACAACACACACACACACCGACAACACACACACACACCGACAACACACACACACACACCGAAAACACACACATACACACACCGACAACACACACACACACACCGACAACACACACACACACACACACACACACACCGACAACACACACACACACACACACACCGACAACACACACACACACACCGACAACACACACACACAGCGACAACACACACACACACACACCGACAACACACACACACACACCGACAACACACACACACACAACAAACACACAGACACACCGACAACACACACACACACCGACAACACACACACACATACACCGACAACACACACACACACACCGACAACACACACACACACACCGACAACACACACACACACACACAGACAACACACACACACACCGACACCACACCGACAACACACCGACCACACACCGACCACACACACACACACACACCGACAACACACCGACAAAACACACACACACACACACCGACAACACACACACACACACACCGACAACACACACACACACACACACCGACAACACACACACACACACCGACAACACACACACACACCGACAACACACACACACACCGACAACACACACACACACACACACCGACAACACACACACCGACAACACACACACACACACACACCGACAACACACAAACACACACACACCGACAACACACACACACACCGACAACACACACACACCGACAACACACACACACACACACACACACACACACACCGACACCACACCGACAACACACCGACCACAAACCGACCACACACACACACACCGACAACACACCGACAAAACACACACACACACACACCGACAACACACACACACACACACCGACAACAAACACACACACACACACCGACAACACACACACACACACCGACAACACACACACACACCGACAACACACACACACACACCGACAACACACACACACACACACACCGACAACACACACACCGACAACACACACACACACACACACACACCGACAACACACAAACACACACACACCGACAACACACACACACACCGACAACACACACACACACACCGACAACACACACACACACACACACACACACACCGACAACACACACACACACACCGACAACACACACACACACCGACAACACACACACACACACCGACAACACACACACACACACCGACAACACACACACACACACACACACACACACCGACAACACACACACACACACACACACACACACACACACACACACACACACACACACACACACCGACAACACACACACACACCGACAACACATACACACACACACACACACACCGACAACACACCGACAACACACCGACCACACACCGACCACACACACACACACCAACATCACACAGACAACACACACAAACCGACAACACACACACACACACCGACAACACACACACACACACCAACAACACACACACACACACACACACACACCGACAACACACACACACACACACACACACACACACACCGACAACACACACACACACCGACAACACATACACACACACACACCGACAACACACCGACAACACACCGACCACACACCGACCACACACACACACACCGACATCACACAGACAACACACACAAACCGACAACACACACACACACACACCGACAACACACACACACACACACACACCGACAACGCACACACACACACACACCGACAACACAACGACAACACACACACACCGACAACACACACACACCGACAACACACACACCGACAACACACACACATCGACAACACACACACACACACACACACACACCGACAACACACACACACACACACCGACAACACACCGACAACACACACACACACACCGACAACACACACACACACACCGACAACACACACACACACACACACCGACAACACACACACCGACAACACACACACACACACACACACACCGACAACACACAAACACACACACACCGACAACACACACACACACCGACAACACACACACACACACCGACAACACACACACACACACACACACACACACACACCGACACCACACCGACAACACACCGACCACACACCGACCACACACACAAACACACACCGACAACACACCGACAAAACACACACACACACACACCGACAACACACACACACACACACCGACAACACACACACACACACACACCGACAACACACACACACACACCGACAACACACACACACACCGACAACACACACACACACACCGACAACACACACACACACACACACCGACAACACACACACCGACAACACACACACACACACACACCGACAACACACACACACACACCGACAACACACACACACACCGACAACACACACACACACACCGACAACACACACACACACACCGACAACACACACACACACCGACAACACACACACACACACCGACAACACACACACACACACCGACAACACACACACACACACACACACACCGACAACACACACACACACACACACACACATACACCGACAACACACACACACACACACCGACAACACACACACACACACCGACAACACACACACACACACACACAGACAACACACACACACACCGACACCACACCGACAACACACCGACCACACACCGACCACACACACACACACACACCGACAACACACCGACAACACACACACACACACACCGACAACACACACACACACACACCGACAACACACACACACACACACCGACAACACACACACACACACCGACAACACACACACACACCGACAACACACACACACACACACCGACAACACACACACACACACACACACACACACCGACAACACACACACCGACAACACACACACACACACACACACACCGACAACACACAAACACACACACACCGACAACACACACACACACCGACAACACACACACACACACCGACAACACACACACACACACACACACACACACACACACCGACAACACACACACACACACCGACAACACACACACACACACACACACCGACAACACACACACACACACCGACAACACACACACACACACCGACAACACACACACACACACCGACAACACACACACACACACACCGACAACACACACACACACACCAACAACACACACACACACAACAAACACACAGACACACCGACAACACACACACACACACACCGACAACACACACACACATACACCGACAACACACACACACACACCGACAACACACACACACACACCGACAACACACACACACACACACACACCGACAACACACACACACACACCGACAACACACACACACACCGACAACACACACACACACACCGACAACACACACACACACACACCGACAACACACACACACACACACACACACCGACAACACACACACACACACACACACACACACCGACAACACACACACACACACCAACAACACACACACACACACCGACAACACACAAACACACACCGACAACACACACACACACACACCGACAACACACACACACACACCGACAACACATACACACACACACACCGACAACACACCGACAACACACCGACCACACACCGACCACACACACACACACCGACATCACACCGACAACACACACAAACCGACAACACACACACACACACCGACAACACACACACACACACACACCGACAACGCACACACACACACACACCGACAACACACCGACAACACACACACACCGACAACACACACACCGACAACACACACACACACACACACCGACAACACACACACACACACCGACAACACACACACACACCGACAACACACACACACACACCGACAACACACACACACACACACACCGACAACACACACACACACCGACAACACACACACACACACCGACAACACACACACACACACCGACAACACACACACACACACACACCGACAACACACACACACACACACACACACATACACCGACAACACACACACACACACCGACAACACACACACACACACCGACAACACACACACACACACACACAGACAACACACACACACACCGACACCACACCGACAACACACCGACCACACACCGACCACACACACACACACACACCGACAACACACCGACAACACACACACACACACACCGACAACACACACACACACACACCGACAACACACACACACACACACCGACAACACACACACACACACCGACAACACACACACACACCGACAACACACACACACACACACCGACAACACACACACACACACACACACACACACCGACAACACACACACCGACAACACACACACACACACACACACACCGACAACACACAAACACACACACAACGACAACACACACACACACCGACAACACACACACACACACCGACAACACACACACACACACACACACACACACACACACACCGACAACACACACACACACACCGACAACACACACACACACACACACACCGACAACACACACACACACACACACCGACAACACACACACACACCGACAACACACACACACACACCGACAACACACACACACACACACCGACAACACACACACACACACCAACAACACACACACACACAACAAACACACAGACACACCGACAACACACACACACACACCGACAACACACACACACATACACCGACAACACACACACACACACCGACAACACACACACACACACCGACAACACACACACACACACACACACACCGACAACACACACACACACACCGACAACACACACACACACCGACAAGAAACACACACACACACCGACAACACACACACACACACCGACAACACACACACACACACACACACCGACAACACACACACACACACACACACACACACACACCGACAACACAAACACACACACCAACAACACACACACACACACCGACAACACACAAACACACACCGACAACACACACACACACACACCGACAACACACACACACACACCGACAACACATACACACACACACACCGACAACACACCGACAACACACCGACCACACACCGACCACACACACACACACCGACATCACACCGACAACACACACAAACCGACAACACACACACACACACCGACAACACACACACACACACACACCGACAACGCACACACACACACACACCGACAACACACACACCGACAACACACACACATCGACAACACACACACACACACACACACACCGACAACACACACACACACACACCGACAACACACCGACAACACACACACACCGACAACACACACACATCGACAACACACACACCGACAACACACACACACACCGACAACACACACACACATACACCGACAACACACACACACACACCGACAACCCACACACACACACCGACAACACACACACACACACACACAGACAACACACACACACACCGACACCACACCGACAACACACCGACCACACACCGACCACACACACACACACACACCGACAACACACCGACAACACACACACACACACACACCGACAACACACACACACACACACCGACAACACACACACACACACACACACACACCGACAACACACACACCGACAACACACACACACACACACACACACACCGACAACACACAAACACACACACACCGACAACACACACACACACCGACAACACACACACACACACCGACAACACACACACACACACACACTCACACACACACACACCGACAACACACACACACACACCGACAACACACACACACACACACACACCGACAACACACACACACACACACACACCGACAACACACACACACCGACAACACACACACACACACCGACAACACACACACACACACACTGACAACACACACACACACACCAACAACACACACACACACACAACAAACACACAGACACACCGACAACACACACACACACACACCGACAACACACACACACATACACCGACAACACACACACACACACCGACAACACACACACACACACACAGACAACACACACACACACCGACAACACACCGACCACAAACCGACCACACACACACACACACACCGACAACACACACACCGACAACACACACACCGACAACACACACACCGACAACACACACACACACACACACCGACAACACACACACACACACCGACAACACACACACACACACCGACAACACACACACACACACACCGACAACACACACACACACACCGCCAACACACACACACACACACCGACAACACACACACACACACCGACAACACATACACACACACCGACAACACACACACACACACACACACAAACACCGACAACACACACACACACACACACACAAACCGACAACACACACACACACACACACCGACAACACACACACACACACCGACAACACACACACACACACCGACAACACACACACACACACACCGACAACACACACACACCGACAACACACACACACACAACAAACACACAGACACACCGACAACACACACACACACCGACAACACACACACACATACACCGACAACACACACACACACACCGACAACACACACACACACACATCGACAACACACACACACACACACACAGACAACACACACACACACCGACACCACACCGACAACACACCGACCACACACCGACCAAACACACACACACACACCGACAACACACCGACAACACACACACACACACACACACACCGACAACACACACACACACACACCGACAACACACACACACACACACACCGACAACACACACACACACACCGACAACACACACACACACCGACAACACACACACACACACACACCGACAACACACACACACACACACACCGACAACACACACACCGACAACACACACACCGACAACACAAACACACACACACACCGACAACACACACACACACACACACCGACAACACACACACACACACACCGACAACACACACACACACACCGACAACACACACACACACACACACACACACACCGACAACACACACACACACACCGACAACACACACACACACACACACACACACACACCGACAACACACACACACACACCGACAACACACACACACACACCGACTACACACACACACACACCGACAACACACACACACACACACCGACAACACACACACACACCGACAACACATACACACACACCGACAACACACCGACAACACACCGACCACACACCGACCACACACACACACACCGACAACACACCGACAACACACACACACAAACCGACAACACACACACACACACCGACAACACACACACACACCGACAACGCACACATACACACACACCGACAACACACCGACAACACACACACACCGACAACACACACACACCGACAACACACACACCGACAACACACACACATCGACAACACACACACACACACACACACCGACAACACACACACACACACACACCGACAACACACCGACAACACACACACACACACCGACAACACACACACACCGACAACACACACACCGACAACACACACACATCGACAACACACACACACACACACACATCGGCAACACACACACACACACCGACAACACACACACACCGACAACACACACACACCGACAACACACACACACACACACCGACAAAACACACACACACACCGACAACACACACACACACACACACCGACAACACACAATACACACACCGACAACACACACACACACCGACAACACACACACACTCACACACACACCGACAACACACACACACACACCGACAACACACACACACACACCGACAACACATACACACACACACACCGACCACACACCGACCACACAGACACACACCGACAACACACCGACAACACACACACACAAACCGACAACACA